>NW_018020596.1:544636-551764 GCF_002006095.1 Pseudomyrmex gracilis
GCCGCGCCGCGCGCGCTTTTCGGCGAAGTTGAATTGCTCGCCCGTTTTGCCGATTTCGTCGCCCTGTCCGTTCATCCCTGCGTGCTCAATCTCGGTGACACGCCTAAGGGAAAACTCCGCACATGCATTTTAATCAAAAGTGTCAACGATGAGAACATTTTTTTCTCGTACATTTTGCGCAATCTCTTTGTTTTTCAATTAAAAATTATCGCGCGTGTAAACACACACGCGCGCGCGCGAATCTACCCAGTCTAAGACGCTCAGATCAATGCGCGCCTTCGTTTTTCCGATAATCGCGCGAAGTTTCGTCGCTCGATCATATTATTCTCTTAAACGTCAGACAATTCGCTTTTTATAGGGCGCGAAGTTATCCCCGGCGAAGTAGTGCGTTTCGTGCCGTATTGTTTAAGGGCAATTTAACGTGCAATTACAACGTTGGAAGGGCTTTTCAAAAGCCATATTTGGCGAATAATTAATTACCCGCTTTTAAAGAAGGAGAGAGAAAGAGAGACACGCGAACGCGGATGTTAAATATATTCCAAAACTTACACGCGTCACTAACGCTGACACGTGCACGTGTATGTTACGTGCGTACTTACACATGCATTAGATCTCGTTGCGGATTGGAGGAAGGGGGAGGGTTGTTGTAAACGGTCAGCAACGGTGCGCAGTCTCTCGTCTGGGTTAACAACACCCTAGAGCTAAAGAGTGTATTAGCGCGTCAGATCGTTAGGGTCTACATGGTGTCAAGCGCATCCCGTCGTATGAAAATTTCCGGGGCGAGTATAGGTGAATTAATTCGTCGCGGAGACGAGGCGTATAACTTTCTCACCTTTTAGGAGAGAGCCTCGCCCGCGCGTTTATATAGCGCGCGACACATAATTACCCGCCCGGTATATTTTGCAAGCCGGTTGTTGACTTATTCACATCTGCACCGGCGTCGTTGCTTAAACGACGTTGTTTACAATTTACAGAACTACAACATGTAATTTTCAGAAAAATCGAATCTCTCCTCTGAGAGATATTATCTTTTTTAAAGTGTACTTTAAAAAACATGTTTATTCAGGACTGTTTGTGTGTTCCGACCTGGTTGCAATCTCTTATAAAAATTTTATGGAGATTAAAAAACTTGCTGCAAATTGGAGTTATTATTGAATTATAATCGAATACACAAATAAATGTCGAAAAAAATAGAAAAAAAAAACCGATTTGATCGAAACACATATTGTGTCTTATGATAATTATGTAATTTTGGAGATAATTTTTTATCGCCGATTGAAATACTCTTTTTGCGCGACTGAAAATTTGCTGTATCGCAGTGATAAGCAGGTAATTACCCGAGTCTCATCTATCATTTTTTTTTTTTAGATACTTACTTTTTTTAACGTATCCATCTTACCGTTCGGCGAAATTTTGATGACGTGTACGCTATTAAATTTTCCGGGAAAAGTACTCGAATTTCTATCATCGTGCGCGCTCTCAAAATTCTATCAGATTATATAACTACAATCAAATTCATCGTAATTTGCGATGAATTGATTTCGGCACTACGTGCCTGTGAACTGTGATTGACTTCTGGTTAAACGCGTATTCTGCAATATTACAATCGTTAGGTATAAATGCTACAAATATTATTGACACGCAATTGGGCGAGCGGCGAGTCAGCGCGTTACACCGATAAAACGAATCATGTAATTGATAGAATTATTAGTGTCGCATTGAGGTCTATAATGATGCCAACACGTATCGCGAGTTGAACGTGTTTGCATTAATGGCTTCATTGCTTGTTTCGCACTCAATGTGAATGAAATATATAATAATGAAGCGTCTAATCTGTGTGTAAGAGGAAAACGGATATCGTAATTTTCTGATAAAAAAGTTCGCAACTTTGATATCGTCTCTGCAAGTTTTTACATTCAACAATTTTGCTCGGAGTTTTTTTATTATTTAACAACGTGTACGATTAATTTTTTTGTTCAAACTTACAATTCGTAAGAATTTTCGCGGAACAACGCAACGAAATAAAACTTTTTATGAATAAACAATTTTTTTTTTTATACGAACTTCTCAACTTATCTTGTCACTGTGATGAGACAGACCGAGTTTTTTTATTTTCAATTTAAATTCAAAAGTCGCGAATATTCCATTATGTGATATAACAATTCTTGTTATTAGAATTATTTCCTTGTTCGTTTCCATTATCGCAACGCTTGGACATTTGATACGCGCGTACACACAGTAATCGATGACTATCGTTGTAATTATGATAATTAATAAACGCGCGACAATAAATCCCAGCCATTTGGAAAGTAGCCTTGACTGAAGGGTCGCTTTCATTGCGGGAAAACTTTTCGATTGATGATACGATTATGATCGCGGCTATTCGCGTGTGTTGCTTTGAATAACCGTTCGTGTAAACAACTCTACTCGACGAGCGCTTATGGTCGTGACTCGCTTTCTCAATGCGAGAGCGATTCCCGCTCTCGCTATAAAGCGGAAAAACACATTAACGCGTCAAAACCCGTTTAACTCGCGCGGTGTCAAGCGCACACGCCTGCTCCTCCTCCTCCTCTCTCTCTCTCTCTCTCTCTCTCTCTCTCTCTCTCTCTCTCTCTCTCACTCTCTCTCGTCCTCCCTCGAGTGACCGAGGCTAGTCGGGGCGTGCATCGAAAATATCCGCGTAAAACGTTTCATGGGAGATATTAAAAAATAATAAATTACATTAAATTTCAATCTCTCTAGGTCGAGAGCGCCGGGGTATTAATGATGGCGCGCGGTGTCAAACGCACGCACGGCGCGGCTCGGCGGATGCGTGCGCGAGCGCCGAATAAGATATACGTTATGCAAAAGTGTCGAAAATTTTTGCCCGTGTCATCCCGACCCGTCCATCGGCGCGTGAAACACACTTTGAAAAATATTTCGACTGTCGAAAATGTCGGGGAGGAGAGAGGGGAAAATGTTGTTGAATTATGCGCGGCCGAAATGGGCAGCGAGCGCGTGCTCCGTTTTGTACAATCGCTCCCGAAAAATTCTTCTCGACTATGAATGTGATATGTTGTACAGATGATTAAACAAATGCGTATATATGCGTTTTATGATGAACAGCATTTTTTACAACACAATGCGATTGTTTTACGTGTTACATAAGGTCTAACGTTATATTAGAAGAGTAGAAGTGTGTAGAGTTTTTTTAATCATAGATATTACTAACAGAGACTACTTGTTGTCGTCACATATCGGAAAAAGCGAGAGATAAGAAATTGTTATCGCGAACCGAACGATGAAGTCGTTCGTAAGCGAAAGTGATTTTCGTTTCTGAGCGTCGTGAACGTCTGTGAATTATCGGTACATTACCGCGATATCAATCAGGTACAGCGCGAAGTGTTGTATCCGTGCGGGGGGTGAGCAGCCCCTTCCCCGAAGGCGGTGAGTCCGCCGTGATGGTGTCAAGTGCACACCACGTCAGCGGCGGCGAATGAAAATTCGGAAAGCAGTTTAGGTAGATCAACCCCGCGCTCGTCGGGGTCAACGATTCGCTCTCAAGGTAGAACGCGTATAATAAAGTGGCTAATGGGGCGACTACGGGGCAGGCCGAAACTAGAGCGGGCGAGAGACTTTCGGGGGTTGCTTGGTGTGTGCGTTTGACGTTGACCTGTTTCGTCGGTTCTCTGCGAACGCGCGAATCCTTAACGCAGGGAAGTAACGGCTTCCCTCTTCTTTGATTACGGGCGATGTACCGTGTTAAGATACATCCCTTTGTGCGGAGCAATTTTGCCTGGGGTTCCTTTTTTTTTTCACGTGAGATAGACGCCGAACATCTCGCGCAAAAACTCGTAAAACTCGCAAATTTATTCTCTCTCGCACTCGAGCGGTACGTTCGATTTTTCAATTTCTGTTGCGAACTAATGCAATAATTTGTGAATATTATGTACTCATTGGTTATAATAATAATTATTAACGCAATGCAATGTGAACGCAACGATTCGCAGGTGAAGATCTGGTTTCAAAATCGGCGCATGAAGTGGCGAAACAGCAAGGAACGCGAGTTGCTGGCGACCGGTGGCTCGCGCGAGCAAACGTTACCGAACAAGAACAATCCCAATCCGGATCTGAGCGACGCCGACGGCGATCGTCCGAGAATGGATCTGAGCGACGTGAGTCCGCTCACAAGTCCGCAGAGGCCCGAGGAACAAACGGAGAACGAGGAGGACGAGGAGATCAATGTCACGTGATAAAACTCGCCGCTGGACTCGGCGCGTTCCCCTCCCTCGTTCGCATTTTGACAAAGTAGCGACAATTTTTAATTCGTAAATTCAAGGAGAATATCGGCTGGACCAAACAGATTTGAGCGAGTGGTTTTTGGCGGGTGATCGAAATAAAACAAATGCAAAAAAATTGATTCAAAAATCGAACATCTTCGTTTTCGATATGTATCATGCGTTATTGTAGGATTTTTAATATTGTTCACTACTTTGTCCGATGTGTCTCTTGAGTCTCCCGCGTTATATATATGTTTATGAAAAATGCCATGCAAAAGGCAAATACGGCGTTTAATTGTGCTCTCCAACCGATCGATTTTCTTTTTTTTTATTGGCAATTACATTCGCGGAATTATTGTGTACCGGCTGTGTTCTCGAGTTTCTCACGTAAGAATAAACGTGTTAGACACAAATTGTATGCAATATCTCATCTCGTTCGAGCCTGAATTTCTAGCAACACAATTTTAATTGTTTATTAAGTAATATCGATATGTTTTTACGCAATTCTTTATTGCGAATTATTCTTCGCGACTAAAAACAAGACGCAAATTGGTCCCGAGCGAAACGACGAATGATGTATTATATTGTAATTAGCAATCGTGGATGTACCTTCAAGGAGTCTTCTATAAGCCATTGTGTAAGGTTGTATTAGACATAACTTTACGATTCCGGAAGTATGTACCTAAGCCTAATTGTAACGCGGCTGCGCGCGTGGCCAAAAAAACCCGAATGTAATTATACTCATTGTGATTCAATATAATCTATGTAATATACTGAAATAAAACTGTCTATGCTAAGCGATTTTACATTTCTAACGTTAATAATGATAACGAATAAAAATTTCAGGTCCAGCGCATCGTCGTTCTTTCTCGCAATTTATTATAACAATGATTAGGAAAAACGATAAAGAAATTAACAAGGAAATAAATTTCGTACATAAGAGAAAATTTTTTATAATATTTTCCATTCAATAAAGATTTCAAAATCATTACAGAATGGTAATTTATTATAAATTTTTTCACAGGAGAAGTAAACAGAGCAGCTTTGAATAAAGATAAATTTTTTTTACAGTACATCGCAATATCAGAAGTAAAAAGATGGTGTCTCGTTTTATGATAGATTATGTTATAATAACGAAGAATAAATAAGCTCCCCTGTTTACTGTCAATATGTTTATTTAAGCATAAATTGTAAAGTGAAAGATATAAAAAAATTCAGTCTGCATTTATCCCGGATATTTAATAATAAACATAGCAGTCCAATTCTCATGTTGATGCCATCATGTTAACGTTGTTATAAACACAAAAATATTTATACATACCACGCAATCACGTAAAATATAAATTTTTGACTGAGAGAGTTCAACTTCCATATTTAATGTCAAGTGAACAAATGCAGACCGCGCTATTACCTTTCTACTTCTGATATCGTACAGTTTTTATTTTCATAAGGATTCCCCGCGATCGGACTAAAGTTTGCTCCACTAACTCTTGTCCATATCTTACAACACTTGGCGTCGCTTTAATTATTTTGGGCTTGCGGTTTTGACCATTCCACACTCAGAATAAGATGATCGTAACCGTAACCATCCAAGGTGGCAATCGCTCTCGCGGCATCAGCTCTATGCTTGAAGTGAACGTATGCAAAACCTTTGCAGAGATTCGACAACTTCTCCTTGGCCAAGAACTGCTTCACCACGGAGCCGAAAGGCTTGACAAGCTCGTCTAAATCGGCATCGGTGGTGCTTTGCGAGAGATTTGATATCCTGATCGCGGTAGTGTCGTCACGCCTCTGCATCTGCATCGAATCACCACGTTTGTTGCCGCCATCGCGCATACCAGGTGGCACATACTTGCCACCTTGCGGTTTGAGTTCCGCCATCGCACCTGGTACTCCCGTGTTGACAAGAGGTTTCTTATCGTCTGGAACTTTTCCTGAAATTGAGAATTTTAGCGATCAAAAACAGATTATATGACAATAAGCAATTACGTTTACAATTTAAATATCATGAACTTAAATATTTAATTGTGTTTGCCGAAATATCGATTTTTTCAAGAAAGTAGCTTACCACCAGCGAGAACAGTATCTTTGTAAGGACATTTAGACGTCCAGTGGTCACCGTTACAGTTACGGCATTTGACGACACCTTTGTCGCCCATGCTCTTCAATTTATCTAAAGAATCTTCCTCTACCTTGTTCTCCTCCTCTTTGCTAGATATAAACTGCATGAAGACATCTTCACCAATTACAGTAGTAGCTGGATTGGGTCCTGGCCTATCGTCGGCGGAATCGCCAAATTTTGCCCAATTTTTCCGCGCAGCAATAGTTTTCGATACTATGCGTCGTTCTGTTTTGTAAGTACGCACAACTTTGACTTTTTTATTATCTTGATTGTACTTGTATTCAGTGAGAATTTTAAATCCATTTTCCTGGACCTCCGAAGGTGGTGGCAATGCTCCTCCTTCCTCCTCGACTTCATCAGCCCAACTGGACTTTACCTCGGCAGGCATTTCTGCAAGTTTAGCGCCATATTATGTACATTGTAACACACATAATTATTCTTCAAGTTTGTAGAAGTGCATAATTTATTAATTCAAATACATGAATTTTAATTAATTCTGATATTTAATTAATTCTATTAAAGTTGTGTCTATTCTGATGTATCAAAACAAAATAAAATAAATAAAAAACTTAAAAGTTTAAAGTCTCTTTTCAGTTTTTGTGTAATCTAATCAGTTTTTTTTCAGAAAATCTATCTATTTAAGAGAGTTTTATATTTTTTAAATCAAATATACAAAGAGTGAATATATTTCATATACTGACATATATATATATATATATATATATATATATATATATATATATATAT
>NW_018020596.1:551783-659174 GCF_002006095.1 Pseudomyrmex gracilis
ATGTTGTGCGGAGAAAATATGTATATATAATATACATATGTCACTGACATTTATGTATAAATATATTTAGATAAACATTTATTATACTTAACCCATTACAGTATTGTCAGTATCAGTCATCTTATATTTTTTATAAGAAACAAAATGTTATATTAGAGCCAGAAAATTGTACACAAATGCTGAAACAAATTAGATACAAAATTATACAATATTTTACTTTGTTCTTACAAAAATGTTAAAACTATTTTATCAATGTCTTACTTAACATAATATAAATTTAGATAAAGCTTTTAAGAGAGCAAAAAAGCCATGGATTTTGATTTGAAAGTTTGCACTTTGGCTTAAAATGGCTTACTTTAAAAACAACATGTAAGCTAGTTTTATAAATCATAAAAAATAAGCATGTTTAAGTATAGTTACGTGTGTGCACCGACTAACCTATAACGTACCGCAATAAATTTGCTTCTAAAAATTGAAGTTTTTAATTAACTCACTTGTCTGAATAATAGTTCGTACTAAGGAAAAATATTTTTACAATTTATATAAACACACAAATGATCGAACGAATGAAAAAGATGCAAGATAATACCCTATTTCTTCGATTCCACTTCTATCACAAATTCTTCACACTGGATCAAACGTCTACGCGTCCATATGGAGAATCTGTCAAAATGGTGGAATCAGTTACATGTCATTCTCAAAAACTTGACAACACAAAAATCACCAAAGCAGTGATAAATCTGACACCCAATAGTTTTGCGAGCAAGCAAAACTCCAATCGGATAATTGTTTTTCTCAGAAACAAACAAAATTCCCCATGAAAAATTTCTATCGAACTCGCGCTCCCATTGGCTCTCAACAGAAATCGATTCGGTTAGGCCTGATCTACAATAGAATCGTAAGTTGTAAGTCGTAAGAAATTGATCTGTCACAATCGATTAATCTTCTGTGATTGGCCATTTTTCTTATTATTTACGTTGTGAGTGAACATAGCACCGAATAGAACCACGTCCACGTTTGACATAACGTGCGTACCGACAAGTCGTTCGCGGGCATGACTACGTATAGTTGTCAACATGCGCCATCCATGAACATTGCGCTGGCTTATAGAGCGGAAAAGCGATTACATATTCTCTTATGGGCCTGGCAGCTCTTCGTTGTCGGTCTTCTCTTCTGCGCGTACAATCGGCGCGTTGGCAGCATTGTCGGCCGCCGCCAAATCGTAATGGCGACATTTAGCATGTGTCGGGTTCCTGGCGAGTGTGTGTAATGCAGTGTAAATGGTTCTCGAAATTGCATTTTGTTCACGCACAAACCGACGACCAAACGAGTGAGCATATAGCGTTTTCACAGACGATTTTGATCGGATTTCGGTAATTTCGAACGGTCGTCAGGATGGACCAGGCCCCGGCAGGTGAGCACGCTGCCTCGACGTCGGCAATCCGGCTTCAGCGCTCCCTCTCCCGTGCATTTCCTTTCGTCCCTTTATCATCACCCCCCGCTTTTGCGCGTTTCCACACTAGATATTAACATTGTAGTTTTATTTTGCTACTAACCACAAAAAAAAAGAACAGAATTTTTCACTTCAAATCTCAGATTTTCAAACATTTTGTTCGCGATGTTACATTCGATCTATGCAATCCGTTCGTGAAAATAATGCGTTTTAATAATTAGTGTCTAGAGTTTTTCTAGATATATATGACTACTTGTGTAGAATTATGTATGAGGCATGTGTTTGAGATTGAAAAATTGCAAATGAGCACATTTAAATGCAAAAGTTATTGTTTGAATAAGTGTGCATCTTTTAAATAACGGACTTCGTACATGTCATTTAACAATAATTGTTTATGATATGCCTATGTTCGTTTTTCTCATGTTCTAACAATTATATCCACTTTATTAATGATTTACTTATATTTTACTCAGCTGAGAGTTTTTGTGCATCACTGACTTTCTTTAGGAACAGAGTAAGAAAACACAAAAACTTGATTCTATATATTTACACATATTACTACTATTACTGCATTATACTCTAAATTGCTTTTTTCAAAAATGTTAATCCTTCACATATTTCTGGATCTGATTCTTGCTTTTTTTTTTCATTTTATAACATCTAGATACTGAATTACGGAACATCATAGACAAACTGGCACAGTTTGTTGCTCGCAATGGGCCAGAGTTCGAGCAGATGACAAAAAACAAGCAGAAGGACAACCCCAAGTTTGGTTTCCTGTTTGGAGGGGAGCACTTCAACTACTATCAGTACAAAGTGACTACCGAACAAGCCAGTAAGTGGGACATATCCCCTTAGCAGCTACAGTGATTGAGAAGGACATAGAAAAGGGCATGTTTTGTACAACGAACAAAAGGAATGACTTTGAAAAAAAAAAAAAGTGATACAGGGTCTGATTCCATCATTGCGAATGTACAAATCTGTCATATTGTCCGTCATATTAATCGTCGAATAGCAACAATCTTCCTTTCAAGATTTTGGGATTGCTATTTGTTAAGCAGAACGCTTTTGCACTAAAGACATCTTGTATTCCTTGGCAATGGCGATTTTGAGAAGATGTAGTTTTAAGATTCTTGCTGGAGCGTATCTAATATGGAGTACGTTGTCGATATATCTCTTCAATCCGCGTGGGAAATGCAACCAAAAATAGCATATCCTGTAATACCCTAGTACCTCAAAGTATGTAAAAAAAAAAGGAAAAAAGAGTATAGTACTCTCAAAAAAAAAACTTGCCGAGTTTTCCCATACTCTATACTTGTCTTGCTCAAGAATTTTCTTATACGCGCCAGTACAAGCTAAGAATCAGCAGAAAAAAAAAAAAAAAAAAAAAACCGATTGGACTATTTATATACACATTTTTCAAATATCAATTGACAAATGGACTCAGGCATCTTACAATAATCCACCGTCATTCGTTTACAGTTTTAAAGCAAAAAGGAATAAATCCAATGCAAAATGCAGACCCACGTTTAAACGTTTCGCAGCAGCAGCAAACAGCCGCAAGCGCCGTCTCGCAGCCACTGACTAACGTCAATCTCGCGTCTGGTCTGAGCGCGCAAAACAATGGCATAAATCCAGTGGTCGGGCTCGGGCCCCAAGTCGGAAGCCAGAGCGGTCCCGTTTTATCTGGACAGATGGGAGGGCCGGGAAACGCAGGACCGCCGATTGGATCTGTTCCTGGCGCCATGGGAGGTGTGAATCCGCCGCCGATTGCCGGTGTCGCGCAGACGGTTAACATCGCGGGTCCGCCCGCGTGGCTACAAAACGAACTGGCGAATCTTCAATCGCAGCAGACGACGTTGCAGGAACAAGTTAGACAATCGGAACAAAATCTTGCTGCGCAGCACGCTGCATTGATGGCGCAACAGCAGGGGAGAGTAGAGGATGCCGTGAGGCAGGCGCAAGAACAGGCACTACAGAATAGCGCGCAAAGCACAAATACAGATCTTGCTGCATTTGACACAGTGCTACAACCGATCATCGATAGCTGCACGAAGGACAGTATAAGCGCGGGAAAGGCCTGGATACTTCAGAACTCGCTTACTCCGCAGAGTAATCAAGTTGTTGCTGATCATTTGTTAAAAAAGTATGTATATAAATGTAATATAAATTTATATACGTATACGTATAAATACACATATGTTTCATATACAACATATTCAATTTTGCTTGTATTTTTGTTTCAGAGTAATTCAGGGAACAACCTTTAGTCATAAATTACACATTATCTATCTAGTGAATGACGTCTTACATCACTGGTTAGTATAAATATATAAATGCACGCACACGCACTCTAATTGCAAGGATCGTACACAAAAAAAAAAAAAAAAATAAAATAAAATTGTGTTTGTTTTTATATGTTTATAAACGAATTTCTGAAATAATTCCAATATTTCAGAATTCTAGCGTTCTTTCTCTTCACTTGTTCCTAAAAACGTTTCAACGTATCTTCAAGCGCTTCTATATAACTTTTCTGCTTGCTTTTACTACCACTTGTATGTTTTATATCTACAATTTTATGATAAGATCTATATTAAATGATACGTGATGAAATCAAATATCGTTATCGATATATTTCTCGATACTTAATTGGAAACTTCTACAGTGCGAGAAAAAAGTCTATGGATCTTCGCAAGGCAATGGAAAGTGTTGTAGTTCCCATGTTCTGTAACACCTCACTAGCAGCATCTGAAGAGCAGGTTACCAAGCTGAATAAACTGTTAAGTCTGTGGGAATCGAAGAATAATTATTTTGATGAGGGTATCATAGACAAGTTGAAACAACCGAGCACATCCTGGTCGGAATATCAAGCTAATCTCGTAGCGCAACACGCTACCGCAATTACTCCTATCACTACCTCGACAAAACAAACATTCGATAATTATCAGGCTCAACATCAAGCGTTCGTCAATCACGCACTGAGACAGATCCAGAATATTGAGCAACAAAAGATAGCTATAGATCAACAATTGAAAGCTCCGCCGCCGCCGCCGCCGCCACCTCAAATAGTAGTAGTATTATTTTTTTAATCGAAATGTAATGTTAATTCTTACTAACAAAAAAATTAACGTAAAATTTTATTCGTACAGAATCAGCAAAACATGTCGATGCCACCTAGTCATTCTGGTCCTCCCGGTGCGATAGGCACGGATGTAAATTTCAGTCAACCACCTCCCGGATGGGGTGTCCCGCCATCGAACGAACCGCCACCGTTTACTAACGTTCCTTTACCGGACTTTTCGAAACCACCGCCCGGTTTTGGACCTCCCCCAGTTATTCACGAACCTTCCGTCGAGGATTTAATGCCCAGTATGCCTTACTACGAGCTTCCGGCTGGTTTGATGGTACCTCTGATAAAATTGGAGGATGGCGAATACAAACCGTTGGATCCAGAAGCGATAAGACTACCACCTCCTGCGCCACCGAGCGATCGTTTGGTCGCAGCTGTGGAGGCATTTTATGCACCGCCAAATCATGACTCTCCCAGAGATAGGTAGGAATCTTTGTGTAGGTTAGGTTAGGTTTACACACGCGCATTTACACATAATTGTGAATCTTAATTAATTTTTAGTGATGGATGGGAAAAATTAGGATTATACGAATATTACAAAGCAAAAAATGCAGCTCGCAAGCATAAGGAGGAGGACATAGCAGCTGGAATTAGACAACGATCTAAATCCCCATCGCCGATTCTCCGACCGAGATCGAAGAGCCCTAGTCCACCAAAGAAACGTTACAGAAGCAAGTCGCGCAGCAAATCGCGCTCGCGATCTCGGGGCAGAAGTAGATCGAGATCGCCGACCAATCACAGACGCAACAGTCGCAATAGCAATCACATCAGTCGAAGCCGAAGAAGAAGAAACAGCAACAAAGATCGCAGTCCCGATAGAAGAATAGACAGGCAGGATAGGAGTCCAACCCCGCCAAGTTTTTTGTAAGCAACAATAGCAGCTTTTATCAGATTTGTGTTGCAATTAATCATTTCAACATTTAAAAAGTAATTTTTTTTAAATGTTTATTTTTAATTATATTATTTTCTTGACTCTTCACTTTTTACATGTTGTAAACGTGTATTGGTTCTTTCTTTTTAGGGGTTCTACTTATAGCAAAGCGCCGCAAGAAATCAGTCTCGACGAGAGCAACAAAGGACATCAGTTACTCAAGAAGATGGGCTGGGGCGGTGCCGGTCTCGGCGCGAATGAACAAGGCATAGAAGCACCCATTTCCGGAGGCGAGATTCGCGACAAAAACGATCAATATAAGGGAGTTGGCATCAACTTGAACGATCCGTACGAGACGTTCCGGAAGAACAAAGGTCAGGCGTTTATCACGAGAATGAAAGCCAGAGCGGAGGAAAGAGCGGAAGAGAGGGGTGACCGTGATTGAGCGTTACCAACGTAAGAACGTAAAGTCGTTTGAATGTCTCTGCGAAGTTAAAAAACAAATGCTTTTGTGAGTGAGGGACTGGTGTCTGGCATCAAGGTTCGAGGACAGATTCTCTTTCCGATCAATTCGATGATTTCACTCACAACTCTCGAATAGAAAAACGAACAAACATGTTGACCTATGCCTATGAGGGCTTTTTCAAAGAACGATTTACTTGCTTATACTTTCAAAACAATCGTCTATCTTGCTGCATATGTAAAATATACGCAAATGGACTCTCATTGTTGTCCCGAAACAAACAACAACCACGCCGAATATTTCGTTCGGGAGTTTTAAAAAGTCTTATACAGTAAGCGATCATTTAGAATAAATTTTATGATGAATTTTTCTCAAAATTGTACATTTTTGACTTAGGTAAAATCATGATTAGAAATGTTATCAGAAATTTCTGATACAGTTAAACACTCGTAATGTACTAATATTTCTTTGTAAAAATCTTAATTTTGTTTTGTTTTTTGTAAAAAATCGAGAATGGAATGTGCCGCCTATACACACTATGGGTTTCCATTTGGACGAAACTCGCGCGCGCTTTTGAGCATCAGCCCGATCATCTTTGTTTTGACATTTGAAGAGCGACAAAAAGACTGACGCTCAAAGCGTGTGAACGTTCAAAGTCAACACACACATACCCTATGTGTGACATGAGGAAAATCGTGCCTACATAGTCTCGATTCTAGTAATACTTTCGTGTGCATGGTCTATTTATAAAAATATCGAGACTCCTGGAGACTGAATCGTCGCAGCTTCTGTTGGATAACGACGTCGGAAAACGAGAAAATGTACGCCTAAAATTGCTGTAATTTGCAATCAATAAATTAAGATTTTTTATATAAAAAAAAAGGAAAAAAAAAACAAGTAAAATTTACTTTTACTCAAGAGAGAAGATCCGATGTGCGCGCGGTTTCTCTTTCTCTCTTTCATCGAGTACAAATAGATTTACGCGAGAAAATTCAACGAGATTGAAAAATGCAAATAATTTATTTTCTCGCCTCTTCTCTGACGTTATCATCCAAGATGGCTGCCGCAACGGGTATCTAGGAGCTTTAAGAATAATGCTGTTTTGATGCAAGTAATGAAAACAAATATTAATTGTAAATCTTGTTACGAAAGAGTCTGATAAGGGAGATTAAGTTCCACACTCGCATAATTTCAAGTCGTGTACGAGGAATTCGAAGCGTATACCACAGTTCACAACACGTTCAGCGAAAACCTCCGATCCTATTTAATCGTGTATTCTCTATAAGCATATAAAACAAATTTAATTTTGTTTTTTATGCAGGATGCTCTACAATTTCGTGTACAGAAATGTGTCTCGCGTTGTATCGACGCGTGAGAAGAAGAGATGTAAGAAAATAAGGATACTTGTATTTAATTAGTTAAGTAATTATACATTGAGTATACACGACGATAGAGAGAAAGAGAGAGAGAGCGCTCAAGAATAAAACCTATACATTTATTACAAACACGAGTGAAGGCGAGTCATTTGCCGTTGTTGCTCTTGGTTTTTTTCGCTCTTCCCCTAACAACAAATTGAAATCGATTTGTCCCTGAACTAAAATGTTCTTAGGGATATTCTCAAATATATATATATATATATATATTAGTTTTAATGTGTTATAAATTAAGACTACTATGCGCGCGCACGCGCACACACACACACACATCACATTAAAAATAATGTATAAAATAATCTAATTTTCTAACATACACTGCGTTATTTCTCATTTTTAGCCCGCTTCCTTTTTATACGTTCTTCGATGATTTTCTTGTAATGAAATTTACAAGTCGCAGAGTATGCAAAATGTGTGACAAACTGGAAGCGGAAAATGAGACGAAAAACGTTCCTCTCGGTCTTCGAGAGAAATCGCGCGACGTAATGTTAAAAAAAAAAAAAAAATATCGAATTAATATTTTATATAAATTTTGTTTCAGTTTTGCCCGATAGCAAAAGACTTCTCTCTTTGAGTAGACGAGAATAGAAAAAGCGATAAGACACAGCGCGTCTCTCTAGACAAAACTATTCTAATTGAAACGAGAATAATCGCGCGTAGAATAGAAGTGTTTTATTCGGGCACGGATATTCGTTTGCTGCAACAAACAAGCGTTTTCCTTATCGCGCCGTCACGTGCGCGCGCGAATCGCGAGAGAAAGAAAAAAAAAAACGACGGAGAAGCCTCGTTCAAACTGGCTGCCACGAATGGCTCGGCGAGCGAGCGCGGCGACCGCGCGTACGAGTTAATCGCGCCTTCTTGAACTCTCCCAGCGGCAGCTGATATCGAAACCGACTAAATCCAACGGCGAACCGGTTTTTCGTGACGATAGCGACGGCGGTTCTCGGCCGTCACGCACGCCGAGACGTAAACAAAGCCGCGGACGATCGGCCGGCCTCTCTCAATCATGCACGCGCTCCCGCGCGTTCTTTTCCAATATGCGCGCGATGACACCTCCCTGAAAAATTGTTCGGCGATTACGCGCGAGTTGCGTAGAATTGCGATAACACTCGCCGGTCCGATCGGTCGTCTTATCCAGAACGTCTCGTTTTATCGAGCGAAAATAAACTTTTTTTTTTTTTGCGTCAAATGCGAGAGCATTATCGCGTTTTCTCTGAACTTGCGATAAACTTAAAACTCTGGAGAAAAAAAAAATACGATTTTACTACGCCGCCTCCCACAAGTCGATTATTTTGCGCGTCGAAAAATTTCTTCGAAAAATGTAACATCGCAAGTTTCAAGTTTGCCTGTTATTAATTAAACGTCGAAGATTAAAATTAAGCATCTGTTGCGAAAGACGTTTATTCAAGATTTTTCTGTTTATACAGTAAATAACACTTTATCGTCGCTCGTGCAACATCAAAATCAATACCGAACCCGATATAGCGTTTGCGTTTAATCAATAGTTTGATAACTCGGGAAATTTATTTATGGCAGAGGAGATATTTAGTTTCGCGGAATCGATGCACGTGTCGCGGCTGAACGCGGTATCGACGGTTGTTCACGTCCGCAACGTGCACATACGTGTCAACGTACTCGGGTGGTATGCGCGCGAACGTGTCAACCGGTTCCCAACATGATTTGATACAATTAACCGATCCACGAGAAAAAGACGCGACCGATGTCACGTTTTCGAGCGTCGAGTCGCGCCGCGCGATCGACCTTCAGCGCCGAAATCGAAAACAATCGTGATCGATATTATCCATATCGGAAACTCGCACGTTTCCGCTATATAAGTTCGGCTTATCAGACCGTTTGTTGTGCTCGACGCTTCACGTTCGTGAGGAACGTGCGCGCGGCACGTTTCGGCGCGAACGTGATTGCCGGACACCACGAAAAGAAATTTATACGCGAGCCGATAAGAAGCCGATTACGTCGACATTGGCAGAGAGAGAGAGAGAGAGAAGACACGGATGCGCTCGTGCTCGAGACGTTAATGCGTTGTTATTCTTGGAACGCGCATCGGCTTCGTTTCTGTCCCGAGCTGAAGTTGTTCAAAGAAGTGCAGAATATAAAAAATCGCAACGTCGGCTGAAAAACGCCGCCGAGAAATTTCAGATAAAAAAGAAATTCGGCAATACGATGAAAATCCAAGCTTTTTGAAAAAAGATACCGCGTACTCATCGATTTCATTGTTTTATTTTTTAAACAAGTGATGTAAAATAAAAACAATATATATCAAACTGTCACACATAAAAAAAGGTCATCTCCATGAATATACCGCGAGCTATGTGCGAACAAGCTTGTACAATACAAATTGACATTTCTGAAAAGGGTTCGAACTCTCTGTTCCCTCTGACCTTTTGACGCGCGCATCATTGTGTGCGATGAAGCAAATATCTAATTTTACGGTACGTGTTACAACGCGCAGTGGCAATAGTGCCATTATCGGTTATTTACGATGACGCGCAGAATAGTTTTCCTCGTGAAGAAATTAATCTTTGTGACTTCCAAAGAGCGAATGCAACTTGCAACATTGATCTCTGTAAACAACGAGTGTGCGTGTGCGTGTGCGTGTGTTATATATTTATTTTCAAATTATTTAACATAGAAAAATAGAAAAAATCGAATTTTTAATAAAATAAAAAAAAAAGTTGCGTATTTAAATTGTAAATAACATATTTTTTTATTTGCGAAAATTTGACAAAAATATTGAACGAAAAACGACATTTGATAATTTTACAATTCCACCACTTGTGTGGAAATTACGAGAAAGGTTTTCAACATCGCGTAAACGTGCTTACACTACTGACAAATAAATAAACCAGAAAGTATATCACCTATGTATAATCGCAGCGGTCGTGCCTACTTTCGAGTGAGTTGTCACGTATAAACCGGATCTTGTACTCGAGACGCGTATTTGGGACGGAAGTGCGCTAGTCTGGTGACAGTTTTTTTTTTTTTTTATGTGGTCACGGCGGCGGCTATTATCGTTTGACTCCTTTTACGATTATGTCGCGACGCGATAATTGTCAATGGCACTATTGTTCCATTTCGCTTATCTTTATCGCGGATGCGTGTAAAATTTAGAAAACGCGAAACATTGTTTGACAAAAGTAACGTTTTGGGGAACTTTTACGTGGAATTACGTTATCGAAGCGGTGCTTCTTGTGAAAAATTCGAACGAGAAGAGCGTAAACGTGTATATTTTTACATCTTTTATAAAAATTGTACAAGAAAAAAAGTCTGTGCATCGACCTGACGAGGAAGGTGAGCGTTGCACTTATCTGTTATTTGATAAGTGACTGTGCCATTTGCGTTCCGCGCTTATATATATTTTGCTCTTAATTGTATTGCGACTATTATCGTTGTTAATTGCGGTAATCGTTGCTAATTATGCCGTCACGATATGCCTCGCGCGCAGCGCGCATCTATCGCGACGATCTTTCCAGGAAGAAGCGTCGCGCTCGTTCGCACGATATTCAACCACTCTTTCTCCGTCCGCGAGAAAAAAACGCTAGATAAAAAAAAAAAAAAAAAAAACTTCACGATTGTTACAATTGTTCCGTAGAGAAAAGAATGAAAGAATCACATTTCTCACTGAGAGAAATCGATAAAAGCAATTTGCCAACCTCTTCCCATATATTCCCGTCGGAAATAGATTTCATAGAGGAAAAGAGGGATTATCAGTGGGGAAATTATCAAGTTCCGTCTCGGCTTTCTCTCTCCGGCTCCAGTGCCGCTTTGCGACATTGTCGGCCTTTGTATATGTGTGTGTTGTCTGTGCGCGTTGCTATGCGTGGTCCAACCGCGTGGTTGGAAGTCGCTGGGAACAGCGTGACGGAAAGGAGGCACGGAGAGTCGTGACGGTGCAACAGAGCGGAGAGCACCGCGGATCTCTTGTGTGTGGCGAGAATGGACGAGAGAAGAAGGACGACGGTGAAGAAAACGGACAAGGTGAGGAGAGGTGAGGAAAGGGGGGAAAAAAACGCGCGAAGGAGCGCGAGGTGTGTGCGGAGACGCGGGGAGAGAATGTTTCAACCGCGTTATATTCCACGTGATCGGAGAGAAGGGAACGCCTCGGCGGCGCGGAGTCACGCGCGCGACCACGCGTTTACCCTTCCCGACACGTGCACGCAATGTGCACGTCGCTCGACGACGGTAGCCGGTGGTGTGTGTTCGATGACATCGTCACCGGTGCGGTTTATTGCGCAAATTGCGGCACGCTGAAACCGCCCGTCCGCTCGCTCGCTCGCTCGCTCGTTCGCTCGTTCGTTCACGCGCTTGCATAATACGGGAAAGTAGGTGGAAAATAGTCCGGGCCGAGCGCGTCGTTCGTTTTCCACCGTTTGCTGAACGCAACGAGACCATCGTTTACAAACGATGCGCTGAACACTCGCCGACGACCAACTTGGCATATCGGCGCGTGACGAATTTACACATTCGTCCGAATTTATATTTGTCGTAAATTTTGCTTTCTATCTGAAATCTAATTTTAGAGAGAAAGCAATAAACGTTTGACTGAAATCTGTGTGTCTATTTTGCAAGAGGTGTGCAAATTTGGAAAAGCTTTCAATTTCTAAAAATAGAACCAACCGTCAGAGAGAAAGACGAGCTTTTTTTATATGAGAATCGAAACGAGAAGAAGATTGTTTCGTGAATATTTCACGAAGCACACGTGAAAGATTTTCGATGTTTTTCGAGAAATTATCAGTAACTTTGAGAGAGAGAGAGAGAAAAAGCTCGCTAAAAATAAATATTTCTTTCACCTTTCCGGCGCGCGACCTCAGCTCTTTCTCGATACGACGATAGAACGCGATAGTTTTAACGAGGACGTCGCGATATACGCCGAAGTACGTGCGCGATGACGCTCGTTTTGTACTTGTTCGTAAAAAGCGACGACGCATCGAGCGAACGTACGTACGTACGTGTGCCTGGAATCGCAAAGTGAACCTTGTTCTGCCGAAGAGGTCGGCACGGATTCCGGTGTCGGTCGCAAGGTAGAAGGGGAGGGAAAGAATGCATGTTTGTGCGCCGCATTTAGCTGCGAGCGGCACGCTTTTGCCCTCGAACAAATTTATCCAGTCTTTTCTCTCACGACAATGTCCTCAATAAAGTTAAACGTCGCGCGCGGTAATTACATCCCAATTATAACAATTTTTTTTATTTTTAATATTATTTTACATTGTAATTATTTTTTTTATTCACACAGAAGCAAATTCAAACGCGAGTTTTATTTGCGCGCGTGCTTAAGAAAAAAAAATGACAAATGTTTCATTCGATTTTTTATTATTTTTTCAGTGATATTTTCGTTCAACTGAAAATACATACAGAATTTTTGCAGTTCCGCGCGGTATCCGAGCGGGTTCGAGATTGAAATTCAAATCGACGGGATTGAAAAGTAAGCCGGCGAGAAGAGAGTCGGTCGCGATAACGGTCACGTGCGACTTTTTTGTTTATTACGAAAGCCGCGTAAGATCGCGGAGGAAGGAGGAAGCACGCACGATGAACTAGAAAGCGCCGCGCGGGTTTTACATTTTGCCGGAATTACGTAAATACACGATCATCCGCGACACGCCATTCTCGTCGTCGGAGGATAGTAATTTAAAAGGTGACGCCGCGGTGAATAATCGTCACACGGAAAAGCCGCGCGCGCTGTTATGTCACGCGTCTAACCCGCACAAATAGCCGCTTATCCAACTGTTACGTTTCACATCGGGGCTTTTCTCGTCCCGGAGAGAGAATCAAATTCCCGACCGAATGCATTTAATAATAATAATAATAATAATAATATAACGCGTTTCCATATTTGTCAATATTTTAATGTTGCGGCAATTCCTCGCGTGGGATATTTTAACAAAGCAAATATTGAAAGCAAAGTGAACAAAAGAAAAACAAAACGAAGCAACGGTCGACGTCTCACGCTGTTAAAAAACAACGAACTGTTGTTAGCGCCAAGCTAACTTTAGACACGGTTATACCTCAAATAACACTGTTTAAAGATAACGCGCGCGATGCGTCTCTTTAGAATATAATGACCGCGCGGAATGTTGTTTTTCCTTTCGGAATAATATGCTGCAAGTCATTCTCTTGTTGTTAAACGCCGTTAATCACGCAGCAATGCTATATTTAGGTAGCTTCGCTGTGATTAGCACGTTCGTTTGAATTGGCTTTGCCGACGGCCGCCGAGAGAACGACGGATTTAGCACACGGGGGAATTTGATATAAGCGGAAAGGGGCACGACTTCAGTCAGACCGCGACTAAGTAGGTACGAACTTGACGTATTCAAACGAGAGTAAGTCGCGCAGCGCGCGCGCACACACACACGCACACACACACGCGCGCGCGCGCGCGCGATCTCGAAAATAGCTCGGACTTGTCTCGTACGCGAGAAAATAAACGCGATCCGCGGCGAGTCCGGGTTATTCTTGATCCCCGGCTCTCAACTATTGCGCGTACGACACGCATTTTTTATTTACACGCGTCTGACAAACAATCGCTCGCTTCCGGTTCACACAATTTCGCCTTTCGAGAACAATTATATACACCGCCGTGTAATCCGCACAAAATGCAGTCTCGGTATTGTATTTTCTCATTTTTCGACGTCTAATTATCTCTCGCGCGAGGAAGTTCGCGCATTTCTCGTAAACGTTCACTTTTACCGCCACGTCGATTGCGCGTTAAGCGGATTTTATGCGCGCGTACAACAAATGGGCAATAAATCGTAATAAACGCGCGTTAAATTTACCTTTACGCGAATTTTGTTTCTTGTTTGTTTGTTTTTTTTTTTTTTTTTTTTTTTTTTTTTTTTTTTTTTTTTTTTTTTTTTTTTTTTTTTTTACGCAATTTCTCGCGTCACGCGTTGACAAAATAATTTTCTTTCCAAGAGCTTCCGAGAAGTTTCTCTTCGTGTTTCTCGACGCGACGCGATCGAACTTGCAGTTCCGCATCCTGCCTACGACTCAATTTAAATTCCTTCGTCGACATGCTCTTCTATAAGCGCTGACCGGAATGAAATTACGAGTCGCTTTAAACGATCGCCGTTTAAACGTCGTCGTCGTCGCCGTCGCCGTCGTTTCTCTACGTGACTTTTTAGTTCGAAAGCAGACAGAGGAATGTGAGGCAATAAATATTGACGTGTCTTTGAAATCGGAACGAACGTTTTCTTGACAATTTTCTCGGTATATATCGTTAATCCACACTTGCATTAAAGTTATAAACAAAAACTTTCCCGGTTGAGAAAAATTATTTGCATATATTTATAAAATTTGAGTTTATTGAAGTTAATTAATTTTGTGCACAACTAAACTTATAAAAAAAAAAAAAGAGAGCGCACCTCGAATCGAATACAAATTGTATAGACGCAATTTGTTCCTTTCATTTCCATTCAACGATGAGAAAGCGCTCAGAAACAGATAGATATTGTATATCGAAGATCGAGCAGGCCAAGCCCCCGTCGATTATCGCACCTGCGAAATCGCACCTTGCTGAACCGCGTGCGCCTCCGTTCGTTTGTCCTTGGCAAATTAGAACATTCGCTCGCTCTCGGCATGTAATTATAGCGCTCGCTCTTCAAAACGACGACGACGACGACCGCGATGATGACGTTCCCTATGACGACGTTCTAGTATTTCGAAGAATCCAACTCGAAGAAGAACAACCTCGCGATAGATCCTCGCGTTCCCAGGATGCGCTTCTCATTCTTTATTCTCTCGCTCTCTCTCTCTCTCTCGTTCCTTGTCGTACTTGAACCTGAAAGAACCTAGCGCAGTTCCTTCGCCACCTCCGCCACAACGACGTAAGCGTCGACCCTTTTTTTCTCACTTCGATTGAATTTCCCACGCTGCAAATAGCGCTCGCGTGGGCGGCACGTCCACGTGCTGCGCACAAACTCGGAGAGAGTATATCATATTTTTATATCCCGCGCGAGAGATCAATCGTTCTTTCACAAAGCGCGTTACGGTTATTGAGAGATGCGTGGCGTTCGACGTCATGCCCATTCTTGGACGGCGACGTGTATTGAGAAAATGCTGTGCTTTTTTTACTTTTCGTTTTTCCTTGTTTGTTATTTTTTTCCTCCAGCGGACGGAAAGCTTCTTAGAAAGCTTCGACGGATGCAAATAATTGGGGAAAAACTTGATATTGTAACGCGAGCAGAGACTGCGCGAGCGAGATTGCGCGATACATGGAATTTAAATAATACATGCAAAATAAACACAAAAAAGCACCTATGGAAATGTAAATACGTGTTGCCAACAAACAACTTGGGTGAGATTATCGGGACTAATCGGGATTTACATACGCACAAAACAAACCGAAGAGTCTCTTCGTACGTTTCTTTATACTTTTTTTTTTTTTTTTTCAAAAACATGAATTATTTATTTTTTCCCGTTGAGTATTCGACTTTTAGTAATATTTAGTTTTTTTTCCAAGCAAAAGCCGAAAATGTTTATGCGAATATATAATCGAGGATACAAAATGTCACAAAATACAATCTCGACATTAAAAGGCATAATTAGAAAAGGTCAAAGATCTTAAAACGACCAAGGAGAATAGAGGAAGATCAGAAAGAAAAAGAGAGAGAAAGAGACTGATTTGCACTTGGATCTTAATCGACTGCGCGCGAGAAGGAAGGAGAGAAAGAAGCGACCGAGGACGTATACAGTATCTACGTTCGAAAGGAGTAGCCGCGACGGGAAAGGAGAACCGACGGCCGATCGGAAGAGGGGAGTGTGGAATTAGCGAGGAAGGGGGACGATCGGAGGAGGGATTGAGCGCTGAGCGCGTGACAGGACACGTGACCGAGAGCACACGGTGCTCGCGTGACCGGCCCCGTGACGTCACGCGCACGTGTCGCATAGCGTGGAACCACCGCACGCTCCCCACTCGCGCGCCGGTGCCACGACGATCACAACTCACCTTCTTTGCTCCCTCTTCGATCCTCCCGCCACTCCGAAGATTGTGTTGGCTCTGGTGCACTGGTCAGTAACGTTGCAAGTCCCCACTTGGCCCCCTCCTAACCGATGATGCAGACTTTCACCTGGAAAGCTGGATATTTTTCTTTTCTTTTTGTTCTTTTATTTCTCACAGACAAGCACCTTACGTGTCCCGACGCATTTGCATCATCGGTTAGTAGCGCATTACGTGATGCTCGCGCGGTACAGGTCTTATCCTCGATAGTCCAGCTGAAAGCTACACGGAGATAACGTAACGAGCATTTGCTATTTTCACCCGATTGATCGCACTGACGTAATTTTATAATATGAAATTTACTTTAGTTACACGCACATTTGGGCGGCAGCTAAATTCGAATAAATAAATTTAGCGAAAACTTTGTTTATATGAAAATTCACTGACGCCGTTGTTAAAAACATATTATTTACAACGCGATAAAAATTTACACAAGTTTTCGCTAAATTCTCTCTCTCTCTCTCTCTCTCTTTCTCAGAAGATATAAAAAGTGTAATAATATTTATTAGACTTTTTGTTCGAATAGAACGTAAACAGATGTTGTGGTTCTGATGATGAAATTAATGAGATCTATCAATCGATAAGACGGATTGAATTTCAATGTCACCGATGTTATAAGAAACGCGTCGATCATTACAGATATCGTGCGACTGGACGCAGTTTTTTTTTAAGGCGTGATATATATATATAAAGTTTGCATATATTATAAAAATTATTTCTAGAAAAATCGCAATATAAGAAAAACTAATTGACTATTGTTTTTATATAAGAGAAACAATTATAGAAAATGATAGAAAAAAGTAATATAAACATTTTCTTAATGTTTAACAAAATCTTTAGCAAAACTTGGTTCACTGTCAAATCGTTATTACCGTATCGTTTCGTCATCAATATTTATTTTGACGTGAATCATTTTCAATGGCTATATATCAATACGTCAAAGATATCACAATGTTAACACACGTCTTTATCTTCGAGATTAAATTTATCATCGCCTTCCGCGTTTTTTTTTTTCATCAGTTTTTACGATCAAACAGCCTTTTCGATATTTTTACGATCGCGCCGAATAAATCGCCGATTGCAAATCCGCGCGCGTTCGCGGAAGAGATACGACGCGACAAAAAACGTGAGAAACGCTCCTCCTCGTCGCGAAGCGATGCGGTAATCTCGCGCGCGAGCACATCCCCACGATAACTTTTTCTCAGATCTCGCGACGCAAGACCGTCGCGTTATCGCGATCGAGCGCGCGCGAATGCGAGTGCGAACATTCCCCGAGTCAAATGTTTGTTTTTGTTTTGAAAATTGTGCGCGCTCTGCAGCATATGAACAAAAGAAACAACATCCGCGCGCGTGGGATTGTCGAAACTATTTTCAGATGCCATATCGCGTCGTTCCGCGTACGATTATCAACACGTGATGTGTCAAGAACGCCCCGTCTTATCACGAATTACGACGTCATCTCGCGAGCTCACCGCCATCGCTTAGTCGAGTCGATGCACGTTTTAAACTTGCGATTCCAGGCTTGCTCGTCCACTTTGTGAGGTTGAATTAGTTAATTAATGAGTTTTTTCTCACGCGCGCGCCGACAGAGTCTCTTTAAAACTTCGCTCGATTAATATTTATTTAAGAAAAAGAAACTCAAAAAAAGAAACATCTAAATTTATATCTCGACATAAAAACTTTATTACTCGCATTAAGAGTGTAAAATTTAGTTTCTCGTTATTTATTCAGAGAGGGAATTGGACGAGGATTACATCATGCAATACACGTGGCGAAAAATAAAGATACGAGAATATGAGAAAATTTCGCTGCGTGAATGGAGAAGATACTACGTCATTCAAGAAGATATTTGGACGAGAGTCGCAAGATCAATTAAGTAAATTTACTTTTTGCGTTCAGCGCTTCTCAAGTGAGAAGCAAATGTGGATCACAATTTTAATTAGATACTTACAACGCGTTGCGTTAATTAAATATGTGCTTTAATTGTATAAGTAAATTGTTGTAAGTTTTCTCTCAAAAAAATATTTTTTTTCAGAGATTAGAATTATCTGAACATTTTACGCGCAATTACAAATTTCGTCGAAATCTCAATTCGAGCGCGAATCTTCAATGTTTTGACGTTAACGCCATTTTATTTTTTCTCACATACCTAAATCAAAAAAAGATCTCGCAATAAATAACCTAACCCGCGGACTCCGCGATCGTTGTAGCCGCACCTGAAGCCAACGGCTCCGGATTTTACTCCCACCAACCAACGTTGAATCGCTGCTCGCTATGCCATCGTCGAACAGGGCTGCGCGCGATTACACGTAACCTGTCGAGGCGACGACACACGTTGTGCGCGCCGCGTTGTTGCCCTGCCGCCGTGTCGTCTCTCCAAAGCGAGCGAATTAATCGAAAGATCTCCTCTCGAGTATTTTTATCGATCCTTCACAAGCGGGAATCCGTATCGCTGCGAGAATCGGAGACTCTCTCCGAGACAAATCGCTTCTCGGCGATTGATCGCGAGGAAATCTCACGAGAGAGGACTCTCGACGTATATATATCGCGCGAGAGATCGCGTGATCTTCAGGAACTCGCGCGCGCGCGGATTCGGCACCGAGTTTTATTCCCGGGCGTTTATTTACACGGCCCTGGCGGTGTCGCGGAATTTCGCGGTCGCGAGTCAACGGCCTTATCACCGCTCGTTGTACCAATACTCCGGCGGCTCGTCGAGCGCCATCGGCGACGTTTCGGGTCGTCGAGATCAAAAAACTTTCCTCGCTGATCTTTCGCGCACAAACCGGTGGTGTGTGCGCGACGCGACGCGACGGCACACAATCGATACCGTCAATCGAGATTATCGACCGCGGAGTGGTGCGAGAGGAAGCGGGAAAGGAAGTCTCGAGAGCGCGTTCTTCTCAGAAGCCGGAGAGAACTCTTCCGTCCGATCTCACGGCGGGAATCGGTGAACGGGCGCGCGCGGTTCGTTCGCACACGCGTCTCGCACGTCGTACGGGAGAGGAGAGCAAGTGAAGAAAAAAAAAAAAACAGAAAGAAAGAAAGAAAGAGAGACAGAAAGAGAGAGAGAGAGAGAGAGAGAGAGAGTGCGGGAGAAAAGGTGGGAGGCGGGAGAAAGAGGGCGCCAGCACGGATATCACGCGTCGCGAGAACTGGACTCTCGGAGCAGCAGAGTCGTGTCGTGGGCGAATTCCCGGGCGCCGCCGGCCGTGTTACTCCTCGCGTAGTATGTCAGTGAGCCCGTAGACGTGAAACTAACCTAATCTCGCCGTTTCGTATCGTCGTGCGTCGTGTTGTGCGATACGTGCGTTACATACGCGTTTTGGGTTTTATTTTACGTTCGATTCACACGCCTTTGCACGTGCGTTCTCGATCGATCGATCTTTGTTCGATTCGCGATCGAGGATTTTTCTCGTCGCCGGAGCGGAGATAATTCGCCGGAGTATATTGAAAGAAACCGGAGCCGCGAACTGTCACGTGACGCTGCACGTTCCATCGTCGTGCGATTCTCGCGCGCGCGTCCGCAATTGCAATTACACTTGGCGCTTCTCTCAAGACGTGAACCGGACGAGATAATACGCCGCCGTGCTAGCGCACAACACGCAGCGAAGGGGAAGCGAAGAAGAGCACCGGGACGGAAGTTGATCGTCGCAGGACTCCGGAAGTCAGCGGTACCGCACCGCTTGTTCTATGCTGCAAGATGATGGAGACACAGAATTACTGGGACGACAACGCGCACTCGATGCAGGTGAAATACGAGAGGTAAGTGCTTGCTTCAAATGCGTTCGTGCGTGTGTATATATATATATATATATAAGGTGATCGAATTTAAAGAGCAAGGGTCGGTTGCGCAATAGTCTCTCTCCGCGGCGTGACGACGTAGCTCGTGTTGTTTGCGCGAGATCGGATCTGAGAAATAAATATGTACAGACAATTCATTCAGTCTGCGAGTTCGCCAATCAACTGGCGTTGACGCAACGCCAGTAATTCTGTTAGATGTTCGCACATACGCGATACTAATGAGATTTAACACAGACTTCCTCGAATAACTTTTACATGTATATATATACACACGCAGTATGTGAATCTTCAAAGTGCAAACAGATATTGCGTCTCTCTCGCGATATCTGTTTAAATGTTGACCGGACAGATTAAAAAAATTTTTTGTTTTTCCGACGAGACGCGAACACATTGCTCCTGTCTCGGCCGCTGTGCGTATATTTTCAAGAATAAATAATAATAACGCGAAATCAATGATCGGCAAATAAGCGAAAATAAATATCGCGCCGGCGATAAAGCAAATATTAATAACACGCTCGCGCGCGTTTGCTTTTATCCTTGATTTGAAAACGATTACATTCCCTGTTTTGAGAAATATAGCGCGCGAGAGAGGGAAGAGAGAATTTATATATTTGCGAACGAAATTTCGAGAGGGGAGCGCGTGTTTGCGCATAAACGAGGGCAAGAATCACCCGATCGGAACGTGTTTCGCCGCGATCGCTGTCGTCACGTGTGTGGAAATCAGCAGAGACTCGAAGTAGTAGTAGCGCGAGAGTCATTACTCGGTCGGTTTTCTTTAGCTGTGTGTACATCGCGCGTGTGCACGTGTGTGCGGCCTGGACGAGGGCGTGAGAAGGACGTATGACTTGTGACTCACTTCGCAATTTGCGTATTCACGCAAAATGAATGAGCGGTGATACTATGGATGATACGATTTCGCGTTCGCATCGTGAGATGAAACACGTCTCTCCAGAGATGCGCGAGTAGGTCTCTCATCTAAGAGCGACAACGCGATAACAAAAAAAAAAAAAAAAAAAAATGTATCTAAAAAAAAAAAAAAAAAAAAAAAAAAAAAAAAAAAAAAAAAAAAAATGTATCTGCAAGCAATTTTGGAAGCAAAAGATGAAACTGAGTTGCACATTCGTCATTTCTCTCTCTCTTCTTTTTTTTTTTACAGCGTGTCTGTCTCTTCTCTGGATACATCCGCGAGTGAGGGAGATTATTACGTAAAAAAATATTTACATACACACATCGTGCTCACACATGAGTATTTACGTACAATCATGTTGCGTATATACCATTGCGAATATTGATACTGGTTTATTTTGCACAAATGGCTCCTTTCACTCAAAGTTGTTTGGCTGTTCGAGAAACGAGAGCGTGTGTTTTCGCGAAAATCTCATCAAGAGTGCCATCGGCTTTCCGCTCACGAGTTCGCGCGAAATAATTTTCTTACACCTTCACGGCAAAATTTAAGTCAGGGACGCACACGCGAGAGAAGTAAATAACATATATTTTTTATTCGACGGAATTTTCCCTTCCTCGCGCAATTCTCTCATAAATATTTAACAATTTAAACGCGACAGAGAAAAATATTTTTATTTCATATTTTTTCGACAAATGTGTGTCATCGTCGCGTCGAAAATATTTTGATCGCACGTGAGCGCAGCGCAGTACTCGATTTCATTCATTATTTCGCTTTGAAATCTGTGGAAATGTCGAAAAATCGTTATCGCGCAATCTGCAGATTGCGTACGGAGATCTGCGGATGTTATCGTTATCGCGAGAGTACACAGATGTTTTGACACTCGAGAAACGTGTCTCTTTTTTTCTTCTTTGCGCGGTTCCTTCCTCTCTCCTCTTTCGCTTACTCTCCTGATAATTAAATTTATATGTTACATATATATATATATACATGTATATATATATACTTCGTTTGTATCTCTTTGAGAGTACCGAAAAATTCATGGCCGTGCGCGTACAAGATAAGATAAAAAAAGTGTCATATTCAATAAGCACAAAGCTCGCGCAATCGATGCTGAATTCGAAAAATCGTCAATAAGTTTGTTGACGCGTTTGTTGTGTGTTCTCGGCACGAACTGTTGTTGAAGTGATGAAAACCCCGTTCACTTTCGCGATTCGTCGATATATGAATTTTGACGCGACGAGGCAAAACGAACGAACACCGCGGTGATACAATTTGTGTCTTATTTCGATGTGACATATCAGTACTGAATTATTTCGCGATCATTTTGTATCGTTTGCGAAGAGTATTTTTTCTTTAACCTCTCTTTCACTCGGTGATTATTCGCAACATAATTCAAATTATGTAATTCCGAAAGAAGTTTTACAGAAGCTTTTCTCTTTCTTTCTTTTTTTTTTCTTTCCTTTCTCTCTATAAAACCATGTCGCATCTTTGACGATGCGGATTATCTCGTCGGCCGTTGACACTGCGAATCGATCTGCACGGATTTATTTTCGCGCGGTCGTGTTTCTCAGTGGTACGCGCGTTTGTGCGAATGTGCAAACGGCCAACCACCTGCGTCGGCTAATGCGCAATTGGAAGAGGGTGTCCGTGTGTACATCGCGCGGATGTCAAAAGATCAGACTGGGAAAGGAACGGGCGTTGCGTTACAAAGACAGAAGTTTCGTTATCGCGCGAAAGTTACGAGAAACATATCTGGCGAGCAATTTTTGTTTTTTTCTAATTTCAAAAACGTGCGTTTTGTTTTTATATATTAATAAAATATATTTACATTAAAAAACTTGACAATTGAAGATTTTAAGCGAATTTTCGATACATTCGATACGGCGAAGATCGAAAAAACGCCACGGGAAAAAGACGGTATTATTTCTGAAGATTGTGGCGGCTCGATAGAAATATCGCGTTTTCGCATCGCGCAATCTCATCCCGCGTTTAAACGAAGTCACGTTCCCAGAAGAGAGAGATAAGTCGCTTTCGTCTCTGGCGATCACGATATCGCGGGCTACATTGCGGCAACAATCTAACCAACCTTATGGCGTTGCCACTGCAACGCGCGACACGAAGAACTCGCGCGATTGACGTCGAGCGGGACGGAATAATACCTGCGTCATGGAAACGAACCGCGATCCGAATGGGATCGCGGAGCAATTAAAGTTTGCGCGAATGCTAGGAGGATACACTTCGAATTGCGTTATCTGCTGCGTGTGTCGATATGCGCGCTTGTCAAATATGGGAATTGTATTACAACCGCGATTCTCTCGCGAACGCGAATCGCAATCTGCGCAACCGATTCCATTGGTTTTGATTTTTCGAGAAATTTGTACAAATAATAATTGTATAAATAATACATACGTACGTAATATTTTTGTTTTATATATTTATTTAACATACTCGTAAAAAAAGCATTGACGTCAGTCAATTCAATTTAATTTTAAATGGACGTACTGTATCAACAAATTTTTTTCTCTCAAATATGTACAATCAGAATTCCTCTGTTGAAAATGTTAAAGAAAATAATTTGAGATTCCAGTCAGAATTATATATAAAATATACGTCTGATCAAAAATGTGTGTGTGTGTAAAAATAAGAACGTAATGATTCGAAAATTCTGACACGTCAACAAACCGTTTGTATCGAAGGAACTAATCCGCACAAATTAATGACACTTGTGGGAGCTAAAAGGGGACCGTAATAGCGTACAAACAGAACACATCACGCGCTCGATGATGTTGCGAGCGTTTCAATTATGCATACTCAAGAAGCGCGCATAATTAGACGTGTGTGTGTGTTTAGCGTTTGATCCACGTGCGCGACTAGGAAAATCTCTTAGGTGTCTATTATGGAAGCCTATTTTCGAACTCATTTTCCCGTTCGAGCGCGACAAATTGCGATAATTGCCGCGCGCGTTGTCGCAACCGGCGACAATTGCGCGCGAGTTTCTTGTGCTCGGAATGTGAATTTCTGCTTCTTGCCTCGCTGGTATTGTGTGTTCGCGAACGAGAGATGCATCTTTGTGCGCTATATCTTTTTGGAATGTTCATGCTTCTAACATTCGCCACTTCGCGACTTCAGGGTCAATCGATAGACAGTCGCGACGGCGAAGCGACTGTCCAGATGATGTTTCGCGTGAGAAAATGAAGTGAAAGCCAAGAGTAGAAAAAAAAAAAAAGAAAAAAAAAAGAAACGACAAACACGAGAAAATAAAACATTTCACGGGAAAAACTAAAATAAATCTTTAATAACAAATCTTACTCGATTTGACGTGAAATTATTAGACCGAGGAATATTGATGCTACGCATACTTCTCCGGAGAAAAATATTTATTCCGGCCTACGATTATTTCGCGATCAGCGCGAGGTAATGATCGAGGCGGACGAGAGAGGCGATTCGTATCTGACGTGCATAAATCACGGCGTGTGTTGTGCGTGTCTAAGCGTTTTTAAATCACGTGATGGAAACGAAGAACGCTGCCCCCTCAAATCTCTGACCTCCTTCGGAAGGCTACTCTGTCCTTGGACGAGCGTTTGTGCGCGCGTACAGAGTATCACCATACGCGCGACACGCATCGAACGAACAAACGAATGTCACGAGCCGTACATTTTAGATCTCCGTATTTTTCCTTCGTGATTTCGAATCTGTCACATTTTTCTCGTTGTAATCGTCAAATCGTGTCGATAATCATTTTGGATCGAAATTTTCCGCTCACAGTTCGGGAACGTGCAGAGTTTCGCCGATCAGCAGGGCTTGTCTCGTCATCTCGATAAGCTAAAAGACGATAATTGATAGGTTTGTTCTTCTAATCGGTGTACGCGTCTAACACGTTGGAGCGGAATTATCGATATTATTGTTCTAGTTTTTTTTTTTTTAAACTTGATATTCTTATCCGAATGTGAATCGAGAGACGCTCGAAAAGAGGGATAAGGGCCCTCGAGAAATCGGTTCGACGAGAAAAATAATTTCGCACGAAACGTTCACACGTGCAATTTCTACGTTTCAGACAATTTTCACAATTCAGAGATATTACACATTTGACAGAGAACCGATTTTGTTGTTCTCGTGGGACATTTTACTTCGAATTTACTTTTTCCCGCGAGTCTCGTAAGAAAATATCGTTATATCTGTGCGCATCTGCCGAATTATCGTTTCGAAATCTGATTCGCGTTATCTTCGGTGTTGGGAATAACATCATCCGGGAGATCGAAATTTCATGTAAATACGCGCGCGAGTCAACAACGCGCGAGGGATTTTCCCATTTTGCGAGAAGATGAGCACCGAGGAGACTCGCAGCCGACGTGTTTGTTACGCGAGTGTTGTGTTCGGTCTGTGTGCGATTGTGTACACAACTGCGGCCTCGAACGAGGTCCTCCGAAATAGAAATCCAACATCAATGGAATTCGATACGAACCCCAATAAACTACTTCACGGTGTGTGCGTGTGTGCGAGCGACCCCGGCGATATATTTATACGTATCCAGTCGTCGAACGACGATGACGACGACGGCTGTCGTCCGTCTGTTTATTATCGACCGTGGCTGTACATCTCGCCACGATGCGCTCGTTTGCGCGCAAATTGGGTTGGTTTTAATCGACCGAGAATCGATCGGGGTTGTTTATGTCGCGTGCAAATTATCAACTGGAAATCCGCTTGTAAGCACCGCGCACGCACATCTTTCGGCACTGCGCGATTAAAGAGATAATAAAATTTAGACCGGAGGAAGAGAGAGAGAGAGAGAAGGAGGAGGGCGCTTTCTTTCTCTCGAGTGCCTCCTCAAGGCACAATGGAAAATTTCGACGATAATATCGTATACGTATCGCGATAACGCGAGACAAAGTACTTTAGCGCGGTTTTATACGAAATAAAATATAACAAGTCATATATGTGTCGATTTGACGACTTCGGCATAATTCGATTCGAGCAAAAACCATTGAAAAAAAAAATCGCGTGACAACTTGAAGCGTTTTGGTTTTTGTTTCCTTTGTGCTTTGAAATTACAATCGTCCGTTTGAAATGAAACTTTTTATTCGCCGCGTGTGACTTTTTTTATTTGAGGTAAAAAATAAAATGATGTTTTTTTTCACAAAAGTTTTGATTAATTTGCAAGTCTTCGTCTCATTTTAGCATCAAAGAACGATCGATAATCGTATTGCTACGAGGATGTGTTCAGTGTCATTCGGGAAAAAGTGAGAGTCACCTTGGTGCTTCGCCGTTCTCGTTGCGCTCGTACACTTGTGTACGTGTGTACGTATATGCGTGTTGCACGAGCAATGAATGCACGCGCGAGTGGTCGTGGAAAATAGTACAGCGATCTTATTACCAGAGGCAGATGAATCATTGCGAAAAATTCCGTCGCCTTTCGTTCTCGAGAGATTGTTCTCCCCGCTCATCGCGATCGTTTATTTTATTTTTTCGAATTAACTCACACTCGACGGTCGATTCGGTTTATATTTTGAAAAAGACGAGAAATAAAAGAGAAAACACTTTGTTTTGGAACCAGATCGTATTTATTTCGATGAAATAATTTCAAGTGCCAAAAACTATTTGCTTTCGTGTGCGGAAATTTGTCTCGCACACAGCTGTGAGCTATTCTACAGTAGTCTCAACTTTAATTAAGTCAGCCTTGTGCGGAGCACATCCTTGTTTCTTGGCTTTCGAGGTTTGATAGCGTGGCGGAATCAAGGTTCTTGCTTCAACGAAATCGCGAAATTGGGGGGATACTGACGAAGGATAATCGTATCGACCTTGCCGTTTCTAAAATATAATGAAATTTGCTTGTTTTCTGGCAGAATACGCAATTTCTGTCTGCGCACATTTAAAAATTACGAAGAATATCTAGAAATTTCGCGACCTAAAAACAAAAAAAAACAAGAAAAGTCTGAGGTAAATTCAACGAATCTTCCACGCGTGTAAAAATTCAGAGTGTAATATATTTGATGAATATCAAATTTTACTCTCTCTCTCTCTCTTTCTAATATATCACGTATCTAAAAAAAGCAATAAAAAAACCTGAGTGTAAATAACGTAGAGAATTGTTTGCACAGTTAAAGCGCTACAATATTAAGTAGCATAATTCAAATGCGTCTCGTTTAAACGACATGTATCTGTGTCAAATAGTGGAACATTTGATCTGCAACATCGTGCGCTCTCTCGACGTTTTACGACGATTCGCGGCGGATCGAGCGGGTTCTGTTGCGGAAAGAGGGGGACAGTCGGCGCGTTACAGTCACTGGCACGAAGCGGCGCAGCGTGCCAGAAGTCACGTTGCATGACACGCGCTCGGCGGGATGTAGGTTAGTATTTTTACGCGAGCGACCCGGTATATACGAGTAAACACACGGCGGCGGCGGCGACGGCGGCGGCGAACTCCGGCGGAGTGCAAAACGATACGCGACGCGACGCGACGCCGGCGACTGCGGTTAGTTCCTTTTTCACCCATTTTTCTTTTCCCCTCCTCTTCGCAGAAGATATTTTACATGTTTATGAAGTCAGTTTTCGTCAGAATTTACGGCAAAAAATAATTTTTTATCTTACCGCAAGATTTAGAGGAAAAAAGTACATAGCTTTTATTTGATTTTATTTTAATATTTGAATAATATATCCAAGAATTTTTATAAATAAAAATTTATATTTTTTTTATATTTTATACATCTACTGAACGCTTAATCGGCACTTGTAGTTTTGGATATTTAGAACATTTTGAAAACGTCGTATCTATATCGAGAAAATGTATCTCGGGAGCGAGAGAGAGAAGTATATTTTTTTTTTTACGTTCTTTTCAATATTTAATTATAAAAGTGGGTTGTGTACATATACAATACTGTTGTGTCACCGTGTATCCTTGACCTTTCGCAATTCCGCGCGCGTCGTCAGCTCTCGGCGAGGTAAGGTAGGTAGGTAGGTAGTTTAAGTATGTACATGTGATTTCGCGGAGACTTTCGGCCCGACGCGGGAGCTTGCGTAACGCGAAAGAATTACGCCCGACACATGCGAGAACACGCGCCACACGTTAATCGATGCCCGGTGCGAATAAGTTGCCTTTTTCTCGTTTCTCGAAGTACTTAAGTCTGCTGATGAAACATAATGGATCGTTATTTTGCAATTACGCGTAAAAGAAAAAACGCATGTAACCGAAGAAAAAAAGAGCTAAGAATGTCCTCTACTTTTTTTTTAACAATAATCTTATTGACAACAAATCACTCTAGTCGCACGCGATCAAAAATAACCGCATTTAACACGAGAATCATTAGCTAGTATAATACGGCGACACGCGCGCGATTATTGATTGGCAACAGGTTGCGGATTATCAAGTTGCCACACGATTTACAATAAAATGAATCGGAGAGTTCTATTCGCACTCGAATCGATCAATCAAGGCTGGAGATATATTTGTTTTTATATCGCCTTTTTTGTATGGATTATTTTCATTTATACGCGAGAATTGCATTTATTTTTATTGTAAGACGCGCGGTGCGAACTGTTCGGTTTTTTTTTTTTACAAAGTCGACAAATTTGAAGATAAGACATCGGATCGTGGCGTGTAAGATTTCGTGAATTATGTTAATCGAAGGTTGTGGCCACACTCAAGACGACGACCTTCGGCGCCGAAAATAGTTCAGGACACAACCGATCGCTCCACATATATTTTTTTGCTTGGAAGACGACTCAGAAAACGAGAACACACGAGAAATTACACGACGGACAACGACGACTAGATGCATCGAGACGCATCTGTTCTACAGCTGTCAATCGCTAATTAAACATTGAGGACGTCGCGTTACCGATTGCAAAACGCGATAAGTTAGCGGCGTTGTCGTCGGTTTCTCTCGAGATCGGCGGAGTCCGGGGAACCCCCCGTGGGGCCCAATCATCATCCTCGCTCTTTGCATCATCGAAGACGAAGTGTTGTACACGGGTATCTTTCAGACAGGCCATCAATCGCGCCGTTGTGTTTATGGCGGTTTAGTCTGCCTCAACACATACACATACGATTTATACGTGCGCGATGTCTAGACACACAAGCGAAAACCACTTGTGGTAACTTTGTGGAAACGTTTAAAAATCGTCGGGAAGATAATTATTATTTTTTACTCTTTAATTAATTTCAAGTGTAAACCATTTTACAAAAAATCTTAATTTTACAGGTACAAAAATTTAAATTGGAAAAAGTACACGCTGATGTGGATTTTCTCCGCTATTCTCGGCTCGTGATATGCGAAACTGAGTGCGGTTGTTGGCGAGCCAACTTATTTGCAGCACTTAATAATCAGATGCAAAGCGACGAGAGTGACAAGCACACGTCCTTCCTTCCGCTGCACGTGTGCATGCACGCGGCGCGTGTTTACGCATCGTCACTTTCCACTCGCAAACATATACGCGACGCTGGATGACGGTGTGTAACATGTGGTGCAATCGATCGAACGGACTTGTGCGCGGTTCGCGCACATGACGGTTTGTACCGGATAAAAAGGATCGTTCGTATCGGAGACGACGACGTTTGACCAGGCGTTTACGACGCGCGTTTTACACGCTCAGCGTTCTCGTTGTTCACGTGTCGCGAACGACGACCATTGACGCTACTCCATCGTTACATTATCGTTATCGGAAAATTGACAAACTGTCTATTATGTCGATCGGTATCGGGAAAGAAAGTAAAAACACACGGTCAATAATTAATTAAAATATTGCATCTTGAGTTCCGAATAGTTTAAAAACTAATTAATTTAGTTTTTGTAAAGTTGTTTTGAAAACATTTCAGACAACATAAGATATAAACTGTTTTTGCATATACTGTTTTTGTCGTGCATATTTATTTAGTTATTTTCGCCAACCGTAATTATTTCTTTCGCGCGCGAGGCATCGAGAATGCAAGCAGTTTTCCGATCGTGAAATCGCGAAGTTTTGCAAGAGCACATCGTGAATTATCCCGTGTTCGTCAGGTGCAACTCAAGTAGCGCAACGCACCGCGCATAATCGCATAGTTAACGAACCGGAATGATAAACTGTTAACACGAGTGAGCGAGCAAGAGAGAGAGAGAGAGAGAAAGAGAGAAAAGGAGCGAGAGAGCGCAAAGTAAAAAGAATGCGTGCTATTAAAATGATAAACGCACGACAATAACGAGCGACACGACGATTAACGCGGCACGACAATGGCCAGACGCATTCCTGCATTTTATTATCGCCATGCGTTTGTTTATGCGTAGGTATGCGCGCACGGGTAAGGGAGCATGTCTGTCTATATATCCGTACCTGCATAACTACCTACGCACTCTCGGTGAGTGCACACGAGTGTGTTGCGCGCGCGCGCGCGCGACGCAACAACAATGTGAAAGTGAATGGCGGCGACGCGTCGTCGATGCCTGACGCGGTTATCGCGTGTGTGCAAAAAGGTCGTCGCCGAAGGACGCGCGGGATCTCGATCTTTGTCCGACTTTGGTGAGTCGCGCGCTGCGGGACACCTCGCGTTTCCCCTCTTCGAAGAGAAACCTAGACCTATTAATCTCGGGAACCGCTACAATTTCTCGGAAATTCGCTCTGCAAATTCAATTGAGCGACATTTTTATCTTTTTTCCTCGGGAATTTGAATTTCCGGCAATATCGTCGTCGATTTAATTAGCTTGTTGTTGTGTTTGAGACGTCAAACACGACGCCTTTTCTTCGCGAGAAAGAGAGATAACGGTTTATTATTCTATCTAAAAATACATCCTTTGGCTGGTTTCTGTACATGATGTTCTAGTCAACATTTCCGGGATTTTTTGTGGCCGCGCGATGCGCGTCGTTTCCTACGAAACAACCACAGTTGCGGGAATCATGCGCGTGCTCTTCTCGTTTTGACGTTAAAAGTCGGTGACGTCACGATGTCTGACGTCAGTGACTTTTGACGTAAGTCGCGAAATCGGAAGTTCGAACGCGCATCTCGCTCAGTCCTGAATTTGTGACGTGAGTCAATAAGAGAATTGTGAAATCTCAAAAAAGACACGCGCGTCTATTTCGTGATTTGTAATATTTTATTTAAAAAAAAAGAAAGAGAAAACTGTCTCTCTCTTCAGAAATACGTACGATCTATTGCGAGTTATTCAGATTGTCGATTGTCGAGTTATCGCAATCGATCGACTGCCCACGAGATCTCGGATCACCAGCCAAGTGAATCGCCTCGCACGCACGTGCGCCCGCGCAGTCGAACGTGAAAGTGAACGCACGCGCGACATGGTGGGCTGTAAGGTCGATGAAGGACGCTTTGCGTGGATCTCGATCGAGAGCACAGCTTCTCTCTTCTCGCATGTGCACGAATCGAATCTCTCGCGCACGCCCGATCGAAATCGCGGATCATGGTTTGCGCAGCCCGAAGGTATGAACACGTTTCGATTCTTCTCGAAATTTCGAATATCAGCGCACAGTTTTGAACTCGTCAAAACTGTGTGTTTGCTGTGTATTATCAAGTTATCGAATGGAATTCATAAAGAAAAGAAAAACAAAAAAAAAAAAATTATAAAAAGGTCACCACAATTTATACACTTTAATGAATAAATCATTTTGTTTTGACAAAAATTTGTTTTTAAATCGAGCGACAAAGTCCAGAACACACAACGAGACAACGTCGTCAAAACGGAGTGAGATAAACACGATTTTTTGAAAGAAAAAAAAGAACGAACGTCACTCGAGCTATACATTTTATTCATCCGGAATATGGACATTCGTTGTGCTGACATTTAAGGAACTGTATATTCTAAACCCGATCTCTCGAAACTAGACAAGAGCTCGTAATAAATAATATCTGACAGCGCTAAAAGTCGCAAAAGAGGATGAAACAAAATTTATACGAACTGTCCGGCAAAGAGACTGACGTTATAAGAGCTAAACAATTTGCGGTTTCGTCCGCGGGCTATACGCTTCGTCCGCAGGATGATTGAAGACCAAAAACTGCGACTTTTCGAGAAACCATTGTGAATCTCAGACAAGCGTTGTATATTTAAACAGGCGACGCAGCGTGTATCAAGATATCAAAATTCACACAAATCTATTCATATTTTTTCTATATGTAAATTTTATACTCAATTAAGAGATATATACTCTTGACTTTTTCTCGCATCTTCGAAAAGAGAGAAGGACAAAAATCCGCAAACACGGAAAAGGTCGAAGGTGAAACGGAGAAAATCATAAACGACACTATATGTGGAGAGAGAAGAGCAGCCGTGGGCAGCTGTATACACAAGGGCGATCTCTGGATCGAAGTCATCCCTACGTGCAACATCAACGTTGCTGTTACGTCATCACCAACGACGAGAGGACGACGCCGTTTGTCACGCGCGCGATCAGAAAATTCCGGATATTCTCCCTGACGATGGATGGCCTCGTGTAATTGCTGGTCGCGCCATTAATGGAGTAACACTGTGTCTCTCGTTATGAAATCGCGATGTTTCATTCCGCTACCGCGTATAAAACATGCGCTCAACTAGGAACGAGCGTGTTTTTTTTGTAAACGCAATTATGCACATTGTTTTTGCAGAGACCAATTTATCTCGCGTTGTTCCGCTCACGTACGTCATCAATGAAATAATTAAATTTGCTTAAATTTTCACAAAGTTCAGTTTAATTTATGGTTTTTGCCAAATACGTACGCTGCAACGAAACAATTTGTTTCGTACATACGTATATAAAAAATAAAAACAATTCAAAAAAATTGTTCATGAAAATTTGACGGACCGTCACAATAGAGAGAATTAATATTAAAAAATTTTTTCAATGCAAAAATATCTCTTGATACTTTTTTTTAAACTTTTATTCGAAATATGTGCGTACGCGTGCGTGTTACGGGGGTGCGTAGAAGGCGCAGCTGCAAGGTGCGCACACAGGTGTTGGCTGATGGACAATCGGAGCGTGACGATGCGCGAGTTAATGCATATGAAAGAGGACGACGTGGTTACGACGTGGTTACGACCGAGGAAAAACGAGAAATTCTCTCTCGAGGCAGTATAGAGACACAGCTTTAGTCACATGCCGGAAAATGTCAACCACGTGCTGGATACACGAGGCGCGCTGTGCTCGCCCATAATCCGTCCCGGCGATGTAAGAGCCCGTCGTCTCTCTCGCGTCTTCACAATAAACAAAAAAAAAAAAAAAACTGTTGACGGCTTCGATGCACTTCACGTGCACGAAGCTCACGTTTTTTTTAAAATGTCATCATTCTTTTCTTCACGGAGTCATATCGCGCCGTCTATATCGTTTGCAACGTCTTCGTTTTCGTTGAACCGTGAGGTTTTTTTCCGGCGTTTTGACGATTTCCGCCGATACTTTTATTTTGAAATACGCACGACAGACAGACTGTAAGTGAAAGTATTGTGAGACGTTTTTATCTTGGAATTCATTATCATCGCTTATTCGCAAAGAACGTCGTTGTTTTCCACACGTCGTTAACCACACGACGAAATTTGTTCTCAGAAGAGACTTTCGACCTTATTTTATTTCCCCGCGTGAAGAACGTTCTCGTGATGATTATCGATAACTTTAACCCTGAACTCTCGTTTGCCTTGCGCGAACGTTCTTTCGGTAAACAAACTAATAACTTCATTACGCCATAAATAAAGTATCGCGAGGAGAGTCGCGCAAATTTGCGATCTCTCGAAATAGCGTGAAAATTAGAAAAGTTGTTCCCTAGATGCTTATCAATATTTCATCGCAAGGACGATGTTTGTCTTCCGATCTTTCCGCTCGAACACACACACACGCACACACATATATACATATAATTACAGAACACGATAGTTCTTTAGACGCTAAAGTAGAATTTATTCGTTGGCGTACGTAACGAATTACCGCCTCGGAATTTTACTAGACTTGATGAGAAGTTTTTTGCGCGATTGTATTAAACATTCATCGAGTTATTATACTCGGTAATTACTCGGTATTGTCACAGCCAAGAGATAAAGAATGGAAATGACATCGATTGTTTTTGTACTCCTTCAAACGAACTCACACACTAACATGAGAGAATTCATTTACCTTGACGCGAATTTAAATTATCCGTGGTAGGAAAAATTTTACTCTGTACGCGTAAACAAACATGGACTTTGTTAGAGATCGCTATCTCTCACGATCGCTGTACGTCGAATTAAATCGTCGAACAAAATCTGAATTTCCGACTACGTATAACCGACCATGCCGGCGACCTTCCGATTGTCTCGGCGAAATTACGACATATCTGTGTCACCGAATGCGAAAACTAACCGACACTCATCGTTAAAGATTCAACGTTGGAACGCCGACAACCGCTCATCGAGTCTCTGTGTGTGGTAGTAATGGCGCGCGACGGCATCAGCGGAAACCATGTCGCCTGCAAGTTTCATAAGCAATGACATTGCCAGGCTTATCAATAATGCGCCTCGGAGCCTCGTGCTTTTCCCGCGCCGCGCGTCGTTTACTCTATTTACGGTAGAAAATCTATAACGGGGCAAGGGACATGTGCGCGCAGGGTTATTGACTGAAATATTCGTGTCGGGTCGTTACGTAAGCCTTATAGCGAAGCTAAGGATGCTTTTAACCTCTCGATTGAGCGTCGTCGTCGCACAATGAGCGTATCGGAAACATATGTAATCAAATATATATTTTTTTATAGGTAAGTTAAAACCGGTTTTCCTCTACAATTACGTATGCAAATAGAATATTTAATTTTATTTATTAGTTACGGACATTTATTTACATATATAAATAAGTATCTCGTACGTACACATAAATAATCGAGACACAGAAATATATTTTAAGTTTTTCTTAAAATATACTGTAATTTATATGTTATTTATTTGTTGCCGTTTTTTTTTTTTATTTTCTTTCGACCAATAAGCAATAAATCACGTGTTCCGTCTCTTTTTTTTTTCAGTCTGGACGGTAGATCCTGCAAGGACGAGATTTACCAAATGGGTATCGGTGCTGGATATTGCGAAGGCAATCTGAACTTCGCTACGGCCTCGGAAGATGACGAGGTTTATACCAAGAAGAAGGTCTCTAGGGTGAGTCATCAAGCTCATTTGCACACACACGTTCGATTCCACCATAAGGCAAAACTTTCGCGTCCGCTTCGTATCGAGGCAAAATGTATTTAAGCAACACACAGACACACACGCGTCGCGTCTCACGTGTGTGTTCTCTTTTAACAGCGTTGTCATAATATTTGCTCAACTGAAAACGCGTACGTACAAATATTCTCTTTTCTACCTGCGCGCGAAGTGCAATTGGGTTCAGTCAATCCGAAGCGAATATATCGCGGCGCGAGCAAAAATGCGCGCATCGTTAATTAATTTTAGTACATTTAGTTTTGCTTCGCGAGTGTGAGAAAAAAATCTGACTATTGCACACGCGGAAAGTAATTCATAAGATTCATAAGAAGATACTTTTTCGCTCTCTCGTTTTACACACACAAAAATTTACGCCGCAAAATTATACACACCAGCTTTTAGATTTTCTCTGTAGATTCGAGCGAACATTTTGAAAGAAAGAACATGTTTTATGTAAGCATTTGAACTTTGACTCGCGCTTTCAATTGAGATCATTTGACGTTTGTCTTATTCGCGTTTTTTTTTTCGTCGACGCGTTGTTTTTCTTTTTACGACGGCCGGAAAGACGACATCGAAATTGAAATATATATTATATATGTATGAGAAATCGACGGGCGGGTATTTAGGCCAGTGCGCCGTTGTCGTGGAGAGAAAGGTTTTCCGTGTTGTCGAATCAGCAATGACGCAACGACGTGTGTCGCCGACGTACTTGACGCACGGTAGTCACATCACGTTCACGAAAACGACACGATTGTGACACAGCACTTCGCGCGAAATCTTCGAACGAGCTTGTGCTAAATTCTTATCCAACGGAATTATCGGCGCGTTAAAACCCGCATTTTCCGTGTCTGAATTTTCAAGAAGTTTCTGCTCATATACGTAAAACAAAAAACAAAACAAAAAACAAAAATTAGGTTTTTCCCCGCCAATATATTCCACGTATATCTGGAAAAACACGTAATAGTTAGATATCGTCCCGTTGAGACCCTGTCACGTTGCATTATCAACGTCGTATATTTATAACCAGCCGCTTTTTATAGCAGTGATAAGCAAGACCGAGAATAATGGCTGACGCGATGTTTCACTTGTCTACCGTGTAACACGCGGTTTCTAAATGTATTCACGCAGGGGAGAGGAAAGGGAGTGCGCGCAACACACCTCTCTCGCGCGCTCCTCTCTGGATGTCATTTCCGTTCCGCGTAATATCAACGGTATTATTACGCGCACGCGGTGTTTCAGAACACACGGAGGGAAAGTTTTTTTCAATTCGCGCGCGCGTCAAAATCTTGCACAAACATGTTACAAAATAAATTTCGCGATAAGGTTTTGTCATCGCGTGATAAATCGTCATATAAAAAAAAAAAAAAAAAAAACCAAACTTGGAAACTATCGAAAGCAAATGACGAATCGAAATGTCGATTCTTTTTATTGCAAAGAGACGCAATTAATCATCGAACGGATGTCTCTCGTCGCGTGATCTTTTGAGAATTCGTCGGGGAAAAATTTCTCCCGTTTCTTTCGTGTCGCAATCGGCCTCTTACCGAACTCTAGAGAGAGAGACAGAGAGACTTTCAGGAAGCGGAGACTCGGAAGCGTGACTAGGGTCTTCTGAGATGCTGCGACGATTACGCGACGAGTGTGAATTAGAAAGGAATGTCCGTCTCGTTCTTGACGTATTATCCTGCAACTCACGACGGTTGGGAGAAAGTGTGCGTTCCGGGAGTAATAAAATCGATTTGCAAACGGAGCGCGATTTACATGGATTGTTCTTTTGTTCAACGACTCGTGAAACGTTTTCTCGAAGAGTCAAAAGTCGAACACGTGTTGAGAAATTTTTTTTTAAAACGAACAAAACTTTCAGGTAATTTATCGCAGTAAGTTCAGGCCTCTGGAGAATTTCATCGATCTTCGAGCTGTAGGCGAGAACATTTTTTTTTTCTTAACAGAAGTGACGCCTGTGTGCAATTGCGTTAATCAAAGAAGAAAGACGCAGGCAAACAAAAAAAAAATCGTCACGTTTTTACTCGCGTTTACGCAACACCCGCGATGCGAGTCTCCCGAGACTTGCGTAACTCGCGTCGTATCTCACTCGGGCCGTTTATCATGTGTATACATGCAAACTCGCACGTATCGACGGAATTACAAAAAGTTAATCGCGTCTATGTGTGTTTAACACACAGCGCGCCTAATTCGCGACAACGAGTTACATAAAGAAGAAGCACGAAGTTTGAAACGTGTCGTCGCGTTGCGAGTTTTCATCGGCGCGAGGAAAGAGGAGAGGGAAAACGAGTTTCGTGTACACACACACACACGCGCGTCCTTACGTTTGACCTCAAATTTTTTTCACGTGTGTTGAGACCGGCTTTACGTGCCCGTACGTACGTACGTGCGTCTTCCCGAAGTGGACCTACGAGAGTGTTCTCTCGGAGTTTGTAACGACTCATCCACGGGAATACCCGTCCTCGGTCTTGTTTCTCGGTCACGGCTGTGAATCAGAGAACCCCGTGTGCACACGTGTTCGTTTCACATGAGAACGTGAAGGAATTTCACTTCTTGTCGGAAACGAGAGAGGAAAACGTTCTTATTTTCCAGGCCGATCTCTCGAGCCGGTTTTGATCGCGAATGTTTTCCATGTTTTCCCGCGGCCGTTTACGAGATAAATAGCGACTGTTTGCGCTTTAATGAATAGAACCGAGCAAATTCGAATCGGTTACACTCTCTTACATGTGTACGTGTGCGCACACATACATTTCTTATTATATTTCGCGTTGAGTTTCGGGAGGGAGATAAGTGCGCGCGTTCTCTGTTGTTTAAGGATGTCGCGAATTCCGGCGTCGGCATTATGAAAGCCCCCAGACAATTCTCGGTCGTTTTACCTGAGTATCTCTGTCTCTCTTTCCGTCTCTTTTCGTGTCTCCGTTTGCCGCGATCTGCACGTGGCGGGCGAGATAATTCGAGTCACGCGCTTCTCGTCATCGCTTTCTGGAACCGTCGAGCCGAGCGCGCACCGCTTCGCACGGCGATGAGTTTCGAAAGGCGGCTCCAGCTGACTGATAAGCGCCCCACTATGCTCGCAAGAGACACCGTCGCGAGCTGACGTCCGCGGGGGGATGTCCGGAAAATGTGGAAGAGTATTCTTTGAAAAAAACCACACGCGCGCACACCTGTTACACGCAGATAGCTCACAAGAGACAAAAAAATGACAAGTCGTTGACGACGAAGTCAAGTTGGAAGAGATAAAAGTAGAAATAATGAGGAACATCGATAACACATTCTCGGTCTACATTTATAATTTTATGATGCGACTGTGTTTGTAAGTCTTAAATATAGAACGTTAATTACGAGAAATTTTTCAAGGTTTTTAATTACGTTTCAATTTAAAAATTTAATTATATAATTAACTTCTGCTTTGAATATTCAATCGTGCAATCGTGGACAGTTGCTAATAATCGAAGTATTTATCATCGGAAGGCAAAAAAAGACGCTAGAAAAATCTCTTGTTAGAAAAACCTTGCTATTCTCTTCTCATTTCCTCAATAAGAAAAAAAAACAAAAAATTACATACTCGCGCATTTATCTGAAAAAAAAAGAATAGCATTATTTATTCCTTCTCGTTCCGATTCTTCGCCTCGTAGGAGTTTAACTGCTCATTTCTCCATTTATTCTCCTGAAATGTAATATATAGTCGGTGCGGCGTCCGTGCGGCGATGACGCTCATGGAAACGAGTGACGTGACCAGAAAACTCCTCGTGGAAAACGATCGAACGGCGACGATTGCACGCGACCCAAATAATGCCTTGCAACAACGTCACATGCAAGAAAACGCCCGTAGGCGCTCATCTCATTCAACGAGCACGATGTTGCATCTCCCGGAGAGTTTCGAGATTCTATTTTCGAATTCCACGCGAAGCTCTCTCGCGGTAAACATTTCAGATGAGAAAAATGCAATAAAAAAAAAAAAAAATTTGAAAGGTAAATTTATTTATATAATACAACATTTTAATATCTCACTTGAAATATTCTCTTCACTAGCGCCGCGTTTTCCGAAATGTGTCCGACCTTAGGAATTAAGGTTCTTGCAACGAGCAATAAACACGTCGCCCCTAATCGCGAATTGCTTTCCACCGCTGCGGCAGCGGCCATCGTTGAAAGCGGCGGCGGAGTCGTTGATCCAAATGGCAAACGTGCCAGAATTAGAATACGTGCGCACACGTTTGCCGTAACAGTTAGGTCTTCCAAGTTAAATTCGTCGCGCGGGCCGCATTTAATTATGAGGCTATATCGAGAGATTCGTTTTTTGCCAAGAGAGATTTGCCTTCGCGCGCGCGCAACGACGATATACATCTCGAAAATCAGATTTACTCTCCCGTAAAGCGAGCGAGAAACGGATCGAAAATTATATACACGCGTCGTATCTGTGCTTCTTGTCTAAATGGATACAAAAATGAAAAACGTGTTTTGTTAATTTGGCAATAAATGTTTGTTGTTTTGCACGCGCTGTTTTGTATGCACTTTCTAATCTCGCGTAATTGTTATTCGCGATAACGCGAGACAGATAAGATTTCGAGAGCGTCATCGAGTAAACTAACTTGGGTACACGCAGCCGAGATGAGAAAAAAAAGTTATGCAAATTTTGTTTTCTACGTTTCGTTCGACACAAAGCGGTCACATTTGACAGAGCGGAAACGCGATAACGAATTATCTTCATTTGCAATATAAGAAATTACACGGGACAATATGTATATGATCGCTGCAATCAATCGGCTGTAATTGCGAGCGGAAAACGTTCGCTTGGTAAGGTAAAAATAAAAGAAAAAAAATGCGACGCGCGGTTTCGCGCGACGAATTTACCGCGCGCCGAAGGTGCTCGCTCGAAGGTGTTCGTGTGCAGTTTCCGATTTCGCGTAATTACCCGTAATAAGATCGTATTTTCTCATAAAGGCCGCGTTTCACGTGCCATCGAGCGAACGGAATTACCGCGTGACTCAACGCGTGCCGCGCGATACGCACTTATCGCGCGCCGTTGTTTTTTTTCTCGGTTTTATCTGTCTCGGTCTCGGCCTCTCTCTCTTTTTTTTTAATATTTAATGGTTATGCACGTGTTACACGCCGTTATCGTTTGACTTTCGCCCGCCGAGGACTCACGTCTCCTCACGCTAATCAGCCGTTTTTAATCACTTAGAATTAACGTAAATGTCACCCGTTTACTCGCTCGCTGAAAGATAAGCGGAAACGCAAAAATTAATGACTCGCGAGTGGAGATACGTAAAATTTTATACATATATTAGATAAATAAAAAACTATTACGTTATTTTGCAACAAGAAAGTAAATGTGAAAATAATTAAATAAAATCGTTGAAATAAACACGTTTTTTTTTTCGATATGTGGAGCAAGAATTGTTTTATCATTTTTCGAGAGTGGATATACTACGACGCTTATCGCTTATCGTCGTCGACGTGTTCCACACGTCACCGTATAACTACTTTCGCCGGTGACTCCATCTGGTCTGCGATCTACTGAACTCTTCATAAAAAAAAAAAAAAAATGCATTTCTCTTCTTTCACACAAGTAATTGTTTAATTGTCAATTTATTCGACGCAATCGTATCGGGCGATACGATGTTTTGCGTAACGAGCAGCGCGAAGCTGCTCGCGAACACGCGCGCAATCCGAAGATGAATAACGCGCCCAGGCGCAAAACGTGTTTTATCGCCAGATCGGCGCGGTTGTTTTAGACTGACAAATTAATTTCGTCTCAATGTTCGTCGATCTATAAATATTTATTCGAGTGTATCTTTACGCGCGCGTTACTATTTAATAGGTCGAGTGACTAATCGAAACGGATGCGAGATCTGCGGATTCGATCTCGCGCGCGCGTCACGTGTGCGTCCCGCTCTCATCGGAGCCGGATGACGCGCGGGCGTCATCGAGGGATTTTGACGCACACACACCCGTCGATTATTCCGAGCTTTCCGCGAATATCGCGCAAGTGGACTTCGCGCGATGGCCATTAATGGCGTCGATAACGGAGCTCTCTCGATAGCCGATCGGGGGTTATAATCGTACTCTGAACCGACGAGATAGCGACCGCGTTGCTGGATATATTCACGAGTAAACAAGTTACATACATACAACGCGTTATATTTTAATCAGCATCGATGCTCCGATAGTCAAGTCATGTGTGGCGCGCTGAATTACGCGAGCGCTAAATTACGAGGAGATTCGCAAGTCTGAAAGCTCATTTAAATCTTGTGCGGAAACAAAATGTCACTTCGGATTTGTTGCAATAATTTATTAAGCAAATCTGCAGATAAATACGTTATCGGTCGCGATTTCTTCCGCGGGTTGAAATAAATTTTAACTGCTGTCACGTTACAACAAACTAATTGAAATTCAATCCGAGAACACCCCGCTCGATTTGATTGCAATTAATTATAAATCGCGACAAAGTGCCAGCTTGGACTGGCGCCACGGAGGATGTTTTTCTCGAAGAAACGGAGACAAAAAGAGCGCGCCTCGTTCAAAACTTCGCAAAAACATCACGCGGACGATACGTGAACGAAGGAAGCACGCGAGTGTGTGCGCGCAACTTTATTCCACACACATCTCAATAATAACTTCCTCTCTCCCGGGGAGGGCTGACTTTCGTCCCCAAATAACACTCGTCAAATGTCACGATGATACAATTTGCATACGGAATATATATTGCGTTTAAATAAAACAACTATTTTTTGTTGCAAAAAATCCCAACCAGCGAAAATATTCTGTTTATAAATTCGCTTCTGAATATTTTTTTGTTTTGTTTTTTTTTTTTTTTTTTTATAAAAATGACACACTCTTGCGTGCTCCATCTCTGTTTTTTTCCTCTCCGTTCCGTTAAGAAATTAAATATTTAACGATCCGAGAGTCATTTTCGACACGTCTATATTTATTCGGACGAGAACGCGATTCGGTGCGGACACGCGACGCGTTCCGACGAAAATAACGCGTTTCTGAATGCGTCATACGCGTTTTGTGAAAACAGAACGTGTTTACCCGAATTCACGCGTGTGCTCCATTCGCGATGATCACATGTTTCTTCTCGTCAATGTCTTCTCTTCGCTCGAGCGTTACTCGCAATCATCAAAAACGTACGCGGAGCTTGAGAGCCACGTCCTTTCTTTTTTGCCCGCTCTTGTTGTCAATACCGTGTCTAATAAAAGAAACTTCTCACATAATACAAATACATAAATTGTAAATAACGAATTATTGGAAATAACGATCAGATATTAATGTAAGAAGTGTTCGATCGCTACACACATATTATCTTTTTTAATTCTATTTAAATGTCGGTGATGTTGATTACATAAGTTAAGCGCATTATTAAGTTGTAAAACAAAAAATATAACAACACGCTGATAATAGCGTTAAGTAATCAAGACAACAAATTACCGACATAAAAATAAAAGGTCAGTGAAGTAATATTTTAACGTAAAGTGACGTTGGCGCTATTTCTGGCTACCATCAACCGAAACGCACGCGCTGTTGTTTTTTTAAATAAAAGAAGATGCTCAAATAAAAAAGATTTTCTTTTACACACATTGTCGCACAAACGTGACGAATGTTTACGAATAAAGTACGCAGTTCGTCAAGGTTACCGATCCGTTGGAGGGGTTTCGACATTGGCTTATGTTTACCGAATAGATCTTAATTTATTAACGGAGCCATTTAACATCCGTCGGCTGTTTGTGACAACAAGGTCGTATTCGTGAATTGCACAGACAAAAATATACCTCGCAACCGGAGAGAAAAATGTATCTCGAAAAGTGCGGCAACGTTTTGCGCGCGCGATCGATCGGCGCAAATCGGCGCGCACGTGTCTCTCTCTTGCGGGGGGTTAATGGGATTCTTTGACTAATTGCGTTTTTTTAAACACGAGGAAAAACACGCGCACAGAAGAATTTAGATAAATGACGACTTTTAAACTCTAACGGCAGAGTGTCGATAACTGTATCAACGAACGTACGTAAGTCGGTACTTCCTTCCTACGTTTCTGGTTTTTTGTTTTGCCAATTACGCGTGTCGTCGATCGTTGCCGCAGCTGCTTCAACACGCAATGTACGCCGAGGAATTTATTTTCATATCTAAATATGGATCGTCATACCGCGTACCGAATTTGCATAAGCGAGCTGAATTTTCTTGGACGTGCTATACGTACATTCTCTGCACATGTGCTCGCACATTATTTCGTTTAACAATAAATTCTTCGTTAATTGTTTTTTCACAATAGTTACGTGTTATAACAATTTATATTTTTAGAAAAGTGAGAGGAGAGCGTCTCACAAAAAAATATCGTTTCTATTTTATACAAAACTACTAAATATTTTAAAAGTAAAAATGAAGCACATTTGCTGCGTAATTTTGTCACGTAACGTTTCTATAAAAAAAAAATTCAGTCACATTGTGACGAAATTTTATGCATTCGGCGTATCGGATACGTCGAATTTTTGTCGCAATTTTCACATCGTGATTTAAATCGTCGCGATTTTACTCTCGTCGATTCACATTACAACGCATCCAAACTTCATCTCACGAGTCTGAGAACCTGATGTGATAAGATCCGCGGTTGTTGTTGTCGTCGTCGTCGTCGTCGTCGTCGTCGTCATCGTCGTCATCATCGAGATACAGAAATCCGGTGATTCCCGGTTATCGTTTGAAAAACATTGGACCCCCGGACCACCGCGGTCAGCGCATTCGCCGATAAACCCCCGGTCATAATGCGAGCTTTGATTCTGCGAGGAGCGCGCCAGAGATCACCTCGGTCCGGTTATATCCGGTACGCCGATAGCTCGACCCCGTTAAAGCGGTTCTCGCGCGTCGCTTTTTCTCTTTCTTCGTCAGAAACTTCTTCTCTACCCTATCGGCCGCTTCGTCCCCGCCTCGCCGCCGCCGTCGTCGCTCTGAGGCAATATCATCGCCGGTCAATGTGCACACTCTGAAATAACTTACTCGTCACATCCTCGGTCGCCCTATACGCAAGAGACTTATCTCGGATTCGCGGCTGTTTGCGCGAATTATTATAGTCCTCTCGTGAAAGAGAAAGAGAGCGTTCGATAATCTCGCGATATCGCTAAATCCGGTTTCTCGAAAAAATATATTTTTATATATTTTATATATTTTATATATTTTATATTCAAACCTTACATTTTACATATTAAATTTACAACAATGTACTAATTACACAGTGTGTAAATTAAAAGACAAACAACTCGGAAATGTCAAAGCGCGCTCGATTAAGACGATTAACGCAGTTCTTTTTTCCACGATTTTATGTAACTGACATCAAGGTTTATTTTTTTTTTTATGTTGATCACACAATCACGGAGGTTTTTTTACATTTCTCATTTAATATGTTCGCTTTGCTATTGTTAAATTTATTTCTTTATTTATGTTCGCATTGTGAGAATGTGTAAATGCTTCTTATGTTAATTCATTTCGCACAAGTATATCATTTGCGTGTGCGCGACAGCACGCGTCGACTTCTTATTGGTCTCATTAAGTTGAGATAAACGTTGATAATAATATTAGAGCAGATGGTGTCGTAGATAGTGAGATAAAAATCCCGAGATACGAACTTTAAATAAATTACACATATTTTGTTATTAAAGTTCGTTATCGCAAATGTGTGTTTGTCTACACCTATTTTCGTGTATATTGTATACCGGAGACTTCGTAAAAATGTCGATATAACTACGCGCCGGTCGTCGCGAAGATTAACGAGAAAAACTGAATGTTTTGCCACGTCGCCTTGTCTTTTAGCGAGATAACGAGAAAATAATTCGTTTATTTTGCGGAAGAAACGGAGAAAATTACGTCAGCGAGTCGGCAAAAACACACACTCACACACCAAGTACACTTGAAAAAGATGTCTTCTATTTGTATTTTTATTGTTTTTTTTTTTTGCAGAGAACGAAAATCCTGTGCTAACCGGTTATATGCTTATCGCGTCGACCTTTCGGTTCACTGATAATGTTTTTAACCGGCACATTACTAGGAATACAAGCGTGTGTCTCTTTTACAAATGTAAACTTTTATTAAAAACTTTTTACTCGGCATTAATGTTTCTTAACAAATAAATATATATCAATTTACGGAACTTTAATTAACGCTTGATTGCCGATGCAAATAATTTTATTACTTACAAAATATTTACGTTAGTGAAAAATTAATTATCACCAACAAAATTTACGCCGAAGGATATTTTTTATGAATCTGAGACGTCCAGCGGATATAAAAAAAAAAAAAAAAATACACGTCACTGTTACATGACAGAAAATAAATAAGATTGATTCATGAGGACAGTAACGGCTCTTTTACAACGTAACAAATACAGCAATGCACTCAAATCCGTATTGTGTTTTACGTCGCTCTTTTGTGATTTTTTAATAAATTTTAATACTTAACGGTTGGTTACGCTTGCGTGTTGCGCAATAAACACATCGCTAAGATTATTATAAATTATTAATCAATTACAACACAATGAAACGCGATTAGCTTTATACGTTGAATGAATAAATTTAGACATTAATAATGTATGTTCCATATTATGCGCGTTTCCATCACTGACGATTTACGTTGTTTTACTAAACATGTAATAAGACACGACCTTGAGTCTTACATCGCACAAACGTTTTACCCATAAGTTTTGCATAAGTTTGCGTAAATCTTTGCGCAATTGTTTTCAAGTGATGTGCGTTGTGATTTACTGTTGTTTCAAGTACACGTTTACGCGCGCGCGCGCGCGTGTGTGTGTGTGTGTGTATGTTTGCGATACATATTATTTAATCGAAATATATCAGGTGACTCTGATGGTGGCAAATTTATATATCGTTTCTCTTTTGTGATAAATAAACAGTGACATTTGTCGACGCGCCCCACTTAATGACAACAATAATAATTAAATTTACAATCTATCGCATCACATATGAAATTACGCAATTAATTCGATTAATTTATTTGCGATACAATATGCTATAATGCCGGTGAAAAGCAATTTCCATTTTAGTGAATTACGAATCGAACGCGCGTAAAACTTCCTTTGACTGATTTCAATTGCTAATTTCCCCGCTCGAAATAAATCAATCAACTTCTGCAACTATACAATTCACACGAATGAAATGAAAAGAAATTACATTGAAATTCTTACACACGTATACGTCCGTGAAGTATCTTCAATTAATACACTCTTGAAGAGAATATATTTTTTATTTCAAGATCTCAGTCTCTTAACTCACTTTGGTGAAAGTCCTCTGTTGCGAAAACATACATATATTGTGTTTTTGAGAACAATAAAATGTATTTCCAAGAAACAAAGAGGTTTAAACGCGCAAATAATCATTGTGTGATATCGTATATACATTATCGCGAAACTTCGTGTGGTTTATTCAGTTAAACAAATTCGAGATCTTTCTTCGAAGTTTCTCGCCACAATGTTCGCAAAATATTCGTAAATTATTCATGAATCTACGCATACGATCGCGTTCGGAGATAATACGCGGCTTTGTGCGAAAATCGACGAGGAGCTGGCGAGACTTGGCGGGACGGGAGGGAGGGTCAAACGGAGGCACGATCAGATAACGGGGGGAGGCCTATCGCGCGCTTTGCTTGCGCGTCTCTCTTCGAGAGAAGAAGTCGCGAGTGTAAATGTTGCGACCGCAGAAACATGGCAAGGCGAGAGACCCCTGGGCTCGGCGCGCATAGCGCGACGGACGCGCGTGTTGCCTCACGTGTTGGACGTGATGCATCGCGTTTCCGACACGTGATGCCTACTTCATCGGTCCGTCCGACGCGACGGTCTCCCTCCCAGCGACCGTTCTGAAGAAACGCGAGCGTCGCCGCTGGTCCGCTCGTAGTCGTCGCCGAGTGCTTGCCGAGAACGCGAAGCGCATTGCGGCGGTTTCGAGATCGCACACGGGAGGCATTGTCGCTTTTGAGTGTCGAAGTGGAACCCGACTCGTGCCATCATCAATTTCTCCTGCCGAGTTTTTTTTTTAATAATCGCTCTCACTACGCGCTACTCTCTTCTCTCGAGAGGAGACAGAGAAAGAGAGAAAGAGAGAGAGAGAGAGAGATATTAATTCTGCTTTTTAATTAAAGCGGAAGATAGATGCGTATCTTATCAAGAGAGGCAAATATAACCGGACATATTGCGAATTAAAGTACTTGGAACGGAACTTGTACGAAATTTTCAATAACATTACGTTATTGAAAATACGTATTTTTTTAAATCAACAAATATAAGAATATAAAACATCTACGTTATAAAAAGATCGTGCGGAACAGGTGCTAACAACAATCACCAGAACCAAAAGTGTCGCGACACAGAGTTGCTCGATACAGTGCCGCATTGGTGTTTGTGCGCGAGCTACACACACACCGAAGAAATACAATTTGAAGAGTTCCTTCGAATTTGTTCGTCGTTGGAAAATTGCTACGAGAGTGAACTCCAGTTTGACAAAGAGACTGTGAAATATCGACCTATCGATATAGAACTTCGTGTTTTTAAAAAATACATGTGCGCGCGCGTGTGTGCGCGCGAAAACACACTTTCCGGAAGACACGCGTTGCGAGAGGGAATAGACTTGTATAAATAAAGAACGATCAATTTTTTAGAGCAAAAATTCGACATTTCTGCTCGTTCTGTGAAAAATTTTCTTCGTGAAAGAAGATTCGATATAAAAAGTGACATCTTCCCTCGCTTTCGCGCGCTTCGACGCAGCCGTTCAACGCAAAATGGTCACGCACAGTGTGGATAATATCTTGAACATGCAGTACTACCCGACGAACGTCCACATAGACGCGTCGGTTCACTCGCCGCCGCTCAAGAAAAGACGTTGTTTGAGCAAAGAGGTGAATACATCACACTCGAAAGCGAAATCGATATCGCGTTACTATCTTCTCGCTCTCGGAAAAGCGTCGGACGCACGCGGTGTGTCTTTTACAACAACGTTCCACGGAAAAACTCGCTTCGAAAAATGTTGGTCGAACAAAAATGCGATTTCTCGCTTGCTTCGAGATTTTCCGTCTGACTTTCAATCACGAGAATTTCGGATTCTCAGCACCTTTAGAACTTTACTTCAACAGTAATGTGTAGTCGACACTCGAGTATCGTAAAACTCACGATTTTTCCTCGATTAAAAGTTTCACTTGAAAGAAGAGTTGGGGGTTCAGCCGCGCTCCCCTTTTGAGATTTTATCACAGAACCGCGTCGTTACTTTGTCTTGATTTATATTAAATTTTACGTCATTTCGCATAGTCCGCTCTTCCGTTTTCCGACGTACAACACGTAATACCACCTGATTGTGTAATATCGCATGAATGAGCTTCATGGAAAACGTGCTGGCCGTGTGCCAGAAACGGCGTCACCACACGTTGCCATCACTTGAAGTAGGAAGGCTTTTACACGTACTCGTAAATTATAGCGCGAAACGTCGAGAAACGTCATTGTGACGCTGTTTTCACCTGTTTGCTATTTTTAAAAAGCGCACGATCATCGAACAAACCTTTCGGTCTGCTTTTTTATCTGTTGATAAAAAAATTTAATGAATACGTTAGACAGTCGTGCGTCGCTTTGCTCACGCCGAGCAAATAAATTACGTGATCATCGGACGGAGCAAAAACAAAATATATGGTTTTGAAAAGAGACACATAATCAAGATCGTATAGCGTTACTTAACTGTGTTACTTAAGATTCGATTGCCACAGACGCGACGTAAACGCGTTAAAAAAAAAAAAAAAAAAGATGAAAATTATCTATTTCGAAAATGAATATCTGAAATATGAAGAGAATCTTTTTCTTTTTTTTTTATGGAGCATCGCAATATATCTCAAAGAAACTTCGATTAATTTGTTTGCTTTCTCGATCGCTCTTTGAAAGTTCTCACTTTTCGACCGTGGACCACAAAGCACCTAGTCTAAAATATTCGACATTTAATATTAATATATATCCGTTTTTTTAAGTTTTCTCAGAGAAAAATAACCAAGTTGTAAACAAGCAAAAGTATAAAAACAAGTGTTTTCATCGTTCTTGCACAGTTCTGTTCGACGAATGATTCGGACTCGAGAGACAAAACATCGATTCTCTGCTCACTCGAGACTGTCTTTCCGTATTGTTGGTGAGAGACGGACGAATATTTCGTCGAAAAGCGATTACCTATATACGAGGGTAGTCCCAGAAGTACCCGACCTGACGTATAGATGGCGGTTGTTGTTTAAAAAAAATCACTATGACCGAAAGCATCAACCTTATAAAGCTTAAGTTTCAAGTTTCAACATGCTACGTTGTTTATTATTAGTTCGGCAGCCATCAATAGTGAACGTTCTTAGGACATTTGTAAACATGGAAAAAATTGGTCTCAGGTGTAAAATAATGAACCCATGTTTCAAAATAATGAATCCATGGTTATGAATCAAAAACTCTGCCTTATTACTGCAAAACATCGCCAAACACTCGATTGAAACATCCTCACGACGCTGTTTTTGTTCAATTGTGAGCAAACGCGGCACCCATCGTGCGCACAGCTTTTTCATGTTCAGATTTTCAGTCAATATGCGTTCACTATTGATGGCTGCCGAACTAATACTAACCAACGTAGCATGTTGAAACTTGAAACTTAAGCTTTATAAGGTTGATGCTTTCGGTCATAACAATTTTTTTCAAACAGCAACCGCCATTTATACGTCAGGTCGGGTACTTCTGGGACTACCCTCGTATATAACTGAGAGATAACGTGTCGCGCGAGCGATGAACGTGCCCGTGACACGCGGCACGTTCAAGTTAATTGTGTTCCAGCGTCGAATCGCAACGTGACCTTTGAAAAAAAAAAAAAAAAAAAAAAAAAAAAAACAAATTAAGAACGATAACACGTTTTTACATCGCGCGTGTGAGAGCATAGAATTGTTTCAATCTGTTTCGTTTCGCGAAAAACAACTGTTTCCGAACAAAACAAATGTTGATCCAGACCGGATCGATTGTCGAAGGTCGATGGGTCGGAAAATTATTATTATTGAACGCTACGTTGAAATGACTCTCGATTAATTAGCGGCATTAGGTTGGAAATAAAGTGCACACGCACGTGCAACCGAGCACTCGCCGACCGACCATTAATCCAATTATCGCTACCGCTCGAAGTGAGAAAAATCAAAAGTGCGTAATAGAAGAAAAACATAAAATTATTACGGCAATTTATTTCTTGTTGCAAACGGTTACAAGAAATTAAATAAAAAATGTCTCTTTTTCTGTCATCTCAAATAAATAAAGTCGCGTTCTTGTTTGTGTGTTGCAGCAAGATCCCATGTCACACAGGATCATCGAGAAGCGTAGAAGGGATCGTATGAACAATTGCCTGGCCGATCTCAGCAGGCTCATACCGGCGGAATATTTGAAGAAGGGCCGAGGCAGAGTCGAAAAGACGGAGATCATTGAGATGGCGATTCGTCATATGAAGCATCTCCAGGGCCTTCGTCAAGGTGAGTTCGCGCGCGTCAATGAGAGAGAAAAAAAAAAAACAATTTCATAACATCAGCATAACAAATTGTTTTTGTATTCAGACACCAAGCACCCGCCGATAACACCGTTGCACACGCATCCCGAGGACAGTGTCGACAGCGTGTCCCATTCGACCGCCGCATCCACCGCAGCGGAGCACTACAGGCTGGGCTTTCAGGAGTGCCTGAGCGAGACAATGCATTTCCTCATAGAAGTCGAGGGTTACTTGGCGAGGGACACTCTCTGCGTGCAGCTCATCAATCACCTGCAGCAGCACTGCGACAAGATTCTAGCCACGAGTACGTTCAGGAAGAAAACATAAAAAAAATAAAGAAACTTTATAAATGTTTGTATCTGTTTTACTTATTGATTCTCTGAATTTCTGTTCTCCAGGTGACCGGTTAGGTTTTCCTCATACCGAAATGCCGGTGATGAACGGCGCGATGAACGGCACCGGCTACGGGCATCCGAGCATTCCGACGATATGCCAACCCAACGGCGGCCATTCGGACCACGGTTCGAGTTCGGGCGTGAGCTCGTTCGGCGATCCAGAACGCCCGTTACTACGACCAGTGATCGTGCCCCCGCCGACGATCGTGAGCGACGACAGCAATCACAGCACTCATTCGCACAGCACGCCTCCCGCGACCGGTGCTTCTTCCTGTCGAGATCGACCAACTAATTACAAGTTCAAGAGCTCCATCAAGCAGAGGTTTTCGGCCGAGCGGGTGAAGTCGTGCTCCTCGCCGGTGTCGAACGGCACCGGCTCGTCGGATAAGCCGTCGTCGTTGTCATCGTCGTCTTCGTCATCGTCGTCGTCGCACGGAGTTCCGATCTTCGCGCTTCACGACGCCGGCTCGTTCTACGTACCGCTGACGGTCGAAGCGTCTCTGATCAGACCGCATCTGAGCTTCATTCCGGACACCGGGCCCGACACCGTTCTCCATCCGGTCACGATATCGGTCAACTTCAATCACTCGATGCCGCCCGCGTGGTCGCAGCATCACAGTCCCACTCACCAGCATCAGACATAAGAAAAAACAGACGCAGCTGACGCGAAACCAATGGTTTATCATCCGGTTGCTCGTGTCCATCGTAGAGGGGGAGGAATGCGCTCTCTGATCGGTTACGAGAATCCGATCGGTCTCTATACTACACACACTGATCTCTGACGGATCATCGCTTTGATATCTGATGGCGATTATTTGCGAAAGACGTTGCGATGGAATTGCGAGACCGTCCGTGGCTCTCTCGCAAGAGAGAGAGAGAGAGAGAAAGAGCCGTGAAACAGAATTTCGTGATTTCTCTATTTTTATTAGTCGCAATACGCGTTGTGATCAAAACGAAGCGATCTACGTACGGTACAATTCATTGGCATATTTCATTCAATTAGAATCATCGTAATTTTAGCTCGCTAAAAACATCTATCTTTACGAGAAATCTCGAGAGAGCATTGTAGACCTTCGCGATATTAGTCAACACGTTTGCGAAGATAGTTGAACAACCATTGCATCGTGTATGGGTCGCTTGTTTGATTGTACGTTGCGTGAGGGGAAGGGGAAATGCCGAAGTCGAGGATGTTTGTACATTTACCTAGGCTGTGGGTTGTTTTAGCATTTACGAAGTTTGAAAGAGGGAAAGAAAGAATGAGAGAGAGAGAGAAAGAAAGAGAGAAAGCGCGTCAAGGATTGTACATAGGTAGAGTATTAAGAATAGAAAACTTCAGGTTGTTCTGGCTTCGGTGCAAGTGTGTGCATGTGTATGTGTCTTTCTTTGTTGTCAATCTGTATAATTCACACGTACGTTTTCCTCCTACTTCCTCATCTGCGGACGGACTTCTCGTCCATTTCTCTTCGCTCCGTTTGTTCCTCTTCTTCTCAACGTTTGTTTTCCGTTTGTCAGGTCGACAGAAATTTTCGCACCGTTTTTTTTTTTTTTTTTTTTTTTTTTAGTTTTTTTTCAAAACTCAGTACGGAGGAGTATGTGGCGAATATGTACCACGCAAAGTGTGAATATTAATCGATATATTAAGTATTTTTCGTTAATAGGGAGAGAGAGAGAGAGAGAAGAGCACGCGCCTCAGAGTGAAGGAAAAGGAATCTGGAAACAAATCTGTTTGTGCGCGAAAATAATTTAATTTTCGTTTGATCGAACGCAACTCACGACAATAGAGAAACGCAAAGAAGAGAAGCGACTATTTTGTTTCGAGATTCCGACTAATTGATTCGTATTGTACGTATGTAACGTATGTAAAAATAACGTTTTTTTTTTTTTTTTGTTTCGTATTGAGAGGAGAGTAAGTTAGTTAGCGTAAAAGTGCCTACATTGTATCGAATTCAGGAATTCCACTTACATAATGTGATTTGATGTATGTATGTACGAGATGAGAGATGTTTCGTTTTTTCTTTTTTCTTTCCGCGAAAATGGATATATCCCGTGTCACGTTCACGATTATATATAAACACACACACACACACACACGAGAGGATTGAGTCTGCTCGATGCCCTGCCATGGAAGAAACGGGCCTCAGCAATTAAAGACTGACCAAGACCTGCATTACACTAAAAACAAAAACTAAAAAAATAAAAAAATAAAAAAAAAAAAACAAAAAACAATTCTTGTAAGATCACTGCATTATATTTGTACATACCACGTCTAGTTGTAACTTTAACCAACATGAAAGAATTTTTTTGCGGAGAATAAATTATATTTACCATAGATATCGTCTCTTGCGACACGTGAGAGGTTTTGCGTACAAATTTGTTTTCTTTCTACCTACTTTTATTTTTCTTATCTCTCTTCCTGCTTTTCCCATTATCTATCCTTCGAATCGCTCGAAGCGACGGAGAGAGAAGAGCAAGTATTGTTTTTTCAAACATATTTACGCAGCTGTGTTTCCCACTTCTCTCAAATCCTTTATTGCGAGAGAAAATTGAAAAGGAAGAAAATAACAAGAGACAAGAGAGATGCAATTAAAGAATTTTTTTTTATTACATCAACATAATACTGGCTAAGGGTCAAAACAATATCAGAGAACGCGTCTATGGCCAGCGGGAGGGAGAGCGCCGAGATCTTTGAACGTGGGCGACTCGCGACGCGGATGTCTCGTCCTCTTCAAGATGATTTTTTTATGGTCTCCATCCATCTTCGCAAGGGGAGAAAGAGAGAGAAAGAGAGAGAGAGAGAAAGAGAAAGAGAAGGGGAATAAATGACTGACGCTGACGCGCGATGGAGAGGAGGGAGAGTTATATAGTCTAATGATCTCTCTAACTACAGATATATCTTATAAGTAAAATAAAACTATAATCGCACAGCGCGAGGCAACAAATCAAGTCTCGGAACAAATCAGCCTTAACGAACCCTTCGAAGAGAAGTGATCGAGAGAGAAGTCTTGCTGGGACGGCGAGCCAGCGGCGGTCGCCTCGGCGTCGCCGGTCGCCCGGTGAGCGCATGTGAAATATCTTGCTGCTCCCGCGATAGGATATCCGACGCGGCCGCTGCGCCTCGCTCGCTCTTTCTTCTCTCGCGAGCGAGAAGAAAACCCCGAGCGCGGGATTGTCTTCGCGACACTCCGTAGTGGTTGTTGTTGTTGTTGTTGTTGTTGTTACTGATGCACGTGTGTGTTGTATCAATTGAAAAACCTAACTACACAGAGTCCAAGGGAACTGAGTACCTGGTAAGATCGGACACATATCGTCAATATCGATTAATAATGATAAACGCGGTAGAACGCGGAAGGCGAACGCTCCTCCTAGCATATGTGAGGCGTGCGAGGGGCGTGGGTGAACTGAATGTGCAGATTCGGATAGATGCGCGGATTCAACACTACCGGGTAATGTAACGGGGGTAAGCACAACATCTTATGACTTTTAGTATTAGTATTTGACGAGTATGAGTCGAGCGGAACGACCGCCGTTGTCGCCGCCGTCGTCGTCGTCGCGTCAACGGCGGCGGCGACACGTTGCGTCCTGACGGTGGATCCCTGCGCGATGGTCACGCATGCCGCCACAGGGCACCAGCCGGCGGACCGCGAGCTTCCGAGGAAGCTTGATGGTTACTTTTTCTTCTGGGCTTTCTCCGCGGCCTTTGTTACCTTGCCCTGGGTATCTTTGAAGGTGACGCTCTGCGGGAGAGAAACATTACACAGAGTTTATGGTACCAGTGTAATATTTTTACCTTGAGGACGTTACGATCGAGCTACTACTTGAACAATTGCCAGTTGTAAGTTTGAAATAAACAGAACGCGGAGAGAACTTTGATGTCTTGCCATTTATATGAAGCGTCGTGATAAACTTGAAATATCTTTTTTTTTTTCTTTTTTTTAAAGAATTTCTTTAAATAGGAAGTCGTGCAGTGTGTTTAGAGACTTTAAGTTAATGTGTTTGAAACGAGTGCGAGAGTTCGCTTTGAAGTTTTCCGTGGTAAATTACCTTGATAACACCCACGGCGACGGTCTGACGCATGTCGCGAACAGCAAAGCGGCCCAGAGGCGGGAATTCCTGGAAAGCCTCGACGCACATCGGCTTGGTCGGTTGCAGCATCACGATGGCGGCGTCTCCGCTCTTGATGCTCTTCGGATTCTCCTCGGTGGTCTTGCCGGTACGACGGTCGCATTTCTCCTTGATCTCGGCGAACTTGCAGGCGATGTGAGCGGTATGGCAATCTAGTACCGGCGTGTAGCCGTTGCTGATCTGTCCTGGATGATTCAACACGATCACCTGGGCGGTGAAATCGGCGGCGCCGCGCGGCGGCTGATTCTTGGAATCGCCGGCCACGTAACCGCGTCTCAGTTCCTTCACGGAGATGTTCTTCACGTTGAAGCCAACGTTGTCGCCGGGCAGCGCCTCCGTCAACGCCTCGTGATGCATCTCGACCGATTTCACCTCAGTGGTAAGAGCCGCCGGCGCGAAAGTCACCAGCATACCTTGAAATTAAAATAATTAATTTAGAGATGAATTATAATAATTAAATTTAGAAATCGTGAAATCTTCAGCGCGAGAGCTATGATTTACCTGGCTTCAGGATACCGGTTTCCACGCGACCGACCGGCACCGTTCCGATACCGCCGATCTTGTAGACGTCCTGAAGCGGCAATCGCAGAGCCTTGTCGGTCGGTCTGGAGGGCGGTAAGATGGCGTCGAGCGCCTCAATGAGCGTTTTCCCGTCGGCATTCCCGTCCTTGCGCTCCACCTTCCAGCCCTTGTACCAGGGCGTCTTCGGGGACGGTTCGAGCATGTTGTCGCCGTGCCAGCCGGAGATCGGCACGAAGGCGACCGAGGCGGTGTTGTAGCCGATCTTCTTGATGTACGACGACACCTCCTTCTTGATCTCCTCGAAGCGGGTCTCCGAGTACGGCGGATCGGTCATGTCCATCTTGTTGACGCCAACGATCAGCTGCTTGACGCCGAGCGTGAACGCGAGCAGAGCGTGTTCGCGCGTTTGTCCGTTCTTCGAGATTCCCGCCTCAAATTCGCCAATACCGGCGGCGACGATCAGCACCGCGCAGTCCGCTTGGCTGGTGCCGGTGATCATGTTCTTGATGAAATCACGGTGACCGGGAGCGTCGATGATGGTGACGTAGTATTTAGCCGTTTCGAACTTCCACAGAGCGATGTCGATGGTGATGCCGCGCTCGCGCTCCGCCTTCAGTTTGTCCAGCACCCAAGCGTACTTGAACGAGCCCTTGCCCATCTCCTGCGCCTCCTTCTCGAATTTCTCGATCGTTCGCTTGTCGATGCCGCCGCACTTGTAGATCAGGTGACCGGTCGTGGTGGACTTGCCGGAGTCCACGTGGCCGATCACCACGATGTTAATATGGATCTTCTCCTTACCCATGATGTCGAGGCGCACCAGCTACCTGCGCTGAAAAAAGTGTCTCTTGTTTGAGATGCAGCGGGACGAGCTATTTAACCCCCACGGCAGGTGGGAAAAAAAGTCGTATCGATCTCGAAAGATGGTCTGATGTTACGTGTGTACAACATGTATCTCGCTATAAGATAGTGGATATGACGCACCGTCTGTCTATAGACTGGGTCTTTGTTGCTAAATTGGTTTTACGTATTGCACAGACTGGAGAAGCAATTTTTAACCGCCGATGTTCAACTTCCTACGCTCGCTTCGCCTATAGATCGATGTTCTAAAACTGTCGCGCTTTGTTGTTTAAATAATCGTTATATATGTACACACACACACACACACGGTAACCAGCAACAGATGCTTCACACCTTGTCAATTGTTTGTTCGGAATGCGTGACGTTAAAGATATTCAGTGCCGAGCGTTTAATGACAATAATTAATTTATCGAGATCTCACGCGCAAAACTCGTTGATTAGTTATTAGAGAGACGATAAATATTGACGAAGGACCTTTTTCAAGCCACAAAGGGTATTGATTCGTTTCAAGGAGAGACCCACGCAGAGCTCGTGAACTCTATCTCTCTTCCTCTTTCCCTTTTTCCTCCCCCCCCCTCTCTCTCTCTCTCTCTCTGCGTGCGTGTATAAATATGAGAGTATCGAATCGAGTGTGCGCAATTATTATTCCGAGATCGTCGAACAGGGCAATTGCCGTCCGTTTTTGCGCACGGAACGTGATTTCACAATTCGATTACATCGAACGAGCCGGTTCAGAGCTTAAAGAGATCGATCGAGGCGTTTCGACGAACTCAAAATGTATCGCACCGGTGCGGCCCAATCCATCCCGCGAGTCCGCCTTTCAGATCAATAAAGGGCGCGCGATGCTGCCCTACAATTCCGATCTACGTACGGGGTGCGTTGCGAGGTGATGCTTTGAGAGAGTCGGCTCTTTGAAGTGAGGTACAAAGAGGTAAATTAAACGAATAAACGGTGGGTTAAAGCCTCTAATAACACACACGAAAGAAACTGTTTCTACTTAGATTTGACGAGAAGTACTTAAACGAGTGTCTAATTTTAGAAAATACAAATTTTTGATTTTTTTTATTTTGTACGAATTACGTGTGTAAAATCAAAGAAAACAGTATTATGTAACAACGCGTCTTGAAAGTAATTTGCATTCTCTCGAAAGCAATCGCAACGTTCTGCGAAATTTGTCAGGGAAAATTGACAAAAAAAAAAAAAAAAAAAAAAACATCCAGAATTTTGAAATATCGTGCTAATGTAACGTGTTTTGAAAGACGTCTATTTTCATCGAGCACACAGGTCGTTTGTGTATTCAGCTGGGTTAAATTACACGGCGAGATAGCAATCGATATTTAATTTCGTAACGCAGCAAGTAGATTATACCGAAATTAGTCGGCCCTAAATTGGCTTACTGAAGTGTTTTCCTTTAACGCGGCCGCAAAACTTATAAAACGGAAGAATGCGCGATTTTACTCATCGACGCAACTTGCGTCTTACGTCTTCAGACCACAGCTTAGAAGATGTAACAACGTAGAAGACTAAAAAAAAAAAAAAAGCTAACATTGATAAAAAAAAAAAAACAGTAAGCCTAAAGAGTGTGTCGATTGGTTGCACTTGTTCGTGTCGCTCGTTTTCTCGCTTTCACAACGGCTTGCAACTCGTAACGCGTATATACCGGTCTTATCTAATAATAGTCACAGCCCCACGAAGGCGGCCATTTCTCAGCGGCGATTACGCGTTTCCGAGGCATCGTTGCGAATGTCATTGCGGAGAATCTCTCGAATCGAGATTCGCCGAATGCGATTTTCCCTCTATCTTTGTTTCCGCGCAAAAATGATCGGAACGCGCGATTTTATTCCGACGTTTCTCCGCGCGCGTAAATATCACCCTGACAATTGCATCGCGATTTATATTAACCAACGTACCGTGTTACGACACGTCATGCAACGAGGTTAAGACCCCGATCCATCGTCGGCGAGTTGGTACCACTTACCGATCGACTGTTGTCCGATCAATCGATCGCAACAACGTACCCCGGCCCGCAGGGGAAAGACCAGCCGGGGAAATAGCGCACTCAGAGGAGAAGCTCGACGAAGGGTCTCTAACGTGCACCACGTAGTAACAGCGATCAACGCCTGATCGAACGCGTAACAATCAAGTCGCGTAATGGCCGGCTTTTCTCGCCGCTTGGTGCCGGACTCGCGCCGCGCGCACAACGACAAATGTCCCTTACCCGCGGGGAAAAGCCCCAACTCTCCGGGGCCCGCACACGAGTTCACACGAGGAGCGGACAAGTCGAGGGCGGTTTCGACTGAGAGAGAGAAGCGGCGCGCCGGCTCAAATCGATACTCGGCTTAGCTGGCAACTGGACAAGCGCGCGTGAGCGAAGCTGGCTCGCGAGCGGCCACCGATCAAAGGTTCGATTTATTTTCTCATTTACAAGAGTATTCGTTTCAGAATCTACCGATCGCGACGACAAAGACGTTGAGGATAATTTAAGAGGAGGATTTACTCACCAGGAGATTTCGAGCTCGACGGGGAGTCTCTTCTTCGAAAATCACCGCGGACGTGCTTCTCCTCGTTTTGCTGCGCACGCAAGCTCGAGCGCAAAGGAAAGAGAGAGATAGAGAGAGAGAGAGCGAGAGACGACGAGGAGGGTGGACAACGAGATGAAAGCGAACAGAGAGAGAAAGAGACAGAGGGGATGCCGAGGGGATGAAACGATCGCGATGCCATCTGAGTGTTGTCGATGCGCTTGCGCTTGCAAGCTTCGTGCACATAGCGACTCTTCCTGATTGGTCCCTGACCGGCCGGCGAGCGTCTATTTTCCTCCGCGGCGAAGACAAAAGAACGACCTCGCGCCGGCCGACGACGACCGCGATCGCGGTGCATTCCGCTCCGATGCGCACGCTCGCGCCCCGGCTTGTTCTGAAAACATGTTTTTTTCACAGTCCGGCTGATACGCGAAGAAAACGCGGACGATAATAATTGGATGACAGCCGATGTGTCTTGTTATTTTATTGATTTTTTTTTTTATATGCGCACGGGGGGATTTGTTTAAAAGCTCATACAGGCGGGGAGATCGAAGCGTAAAGGTATATAGATTCAGCGCCGGAACTTCCCAGACATAAAAAGTATGAAATTGCGTCGATTCATATGCGTGGATTTTTGTGTGATTACATTAACTTAAGGAAACGTCAGTGACGTTTCGAAGCAGCTGATTACAATATTAAATAAAATTTGTTACGACATCTTATTTCCTAGTCTAGTATGCATGAAGCTTTATTTTTTAGAGATTACTTATATAAAGTCGATTATTTTACTTACGTACTCGTAACACTAATCTATCACGTACTCATGTGTACTTTAATAAGATATTTGTTGCAATTAATTGCAATTAAAGAAATTTTAACAAAAATCAAAACAACAAGATTCAATTCAAAATCTTTGAGAAAGATGTCCGCGCGTCACGTGCTCGCTGCGGGTCATAAATAGAACCGAGCAGTCATCGCGAGAAGCCATCGTGAGAGAGGTCAGTGCTGCCTCTCCAGAGAGATCGCGAAGAAAATGAAATTCGACGTGCGCAGTAATGTAATCTAAGAGTAATTGCGTTATGTAATCAAATCTGTGATAGAACTTTGGCGCGGGATCGTACTTACACACGTGTCTTCTTCGAGAGGATGGAGTGCTGTAGCGATTCCGAAGAGGTCAGTGCAAAATCGTAAACGCAACTACGATGCGAGCAACATCAAATTAACAGCATCGTATTCTTATATATTGACAAAATAAATCAAACTTTATGTAACTAAATAAAGTTTTCATAATTCGACTGCGTGATTTTCGATCTTTTTTTTCCTCGATCTAACGCGCGTGCGTATTACATTTCTAACTTTGTGTCTTGATATGCGTAAAATATATACACAAACAACGTTCTTTCCTTTTTCTCAAATACCAACTGTTGATACCAAGACTTCAACGTCGAGTCGCATTGTCTTCCAAGTGTCTGACACTCAAAGGAAGAAGCGGACGCAAATATTGGCTGACTACATCCAAGTCTGTACTACTGGAGCAATTGCTTTTTTGTTGTTTTATTTATGTACAATGTATTTTTCTACTTGTACAAATATTTTTCTCTTATTGTACAATTGCGTTCTTTTACTAAAACTGTAAAACCTTTCTTGTTTAAATCCATCGGCTTTTGAGACAAAATACGCCGCTTTATGAAAGAACGACTCTCTTTTCATCATTTTGATATTCTCGCGGTTGTTGATTTCCGCATCTCAGAGATGATTCACTTCTCTTCCTCTTTGCGGATAATTCGATCATAAAAATGATATATATATATATATATATATATATATATATGTATAATGCGTGCGTAGATTTAAAAACGACGATTAGTCGTCGCGAGTGACGAGCGCAACCGAAAATAACCGACGTCGGTCCGAAATAACTCTAAGGAATATATAGAAACGTAAAGGAAATGCGTGTGTGGAAACTCACGTGGAGATTTCCACATGTGCTCTCCGTACTGTGTGTGATGGTACGGAAGGAGAAACAACTTCTTCGTTATTCTAGTTCGTCGGTCCTTGACGTATTGCCTATTTTCGATCATCGTCGAATACCGCGAACAAAAACTTCGGATTACGAAAGACGAGACACCAGGAAATGTTTACCTCAATTTTGTATATAAAAAAAACGTGCAAACAAAAATTTCGACCAATTTTAATTAAACTCGCGGATACTTCCTGGGTCTTTACACCTTTGGCGCAGCGTGCGTGTTAATTGCACACTTAAATGAACGTTTCAGGTTTTATCCAGGTCGATCGTTACGTCAAGGCGACCTGCTTTCTTTAACCCTTTGTGCCTCGACCGCGCCGAGATGTATCCGCGAGAATTATCTTACGTTAGTTGTCTATTTATTGCTCAATTATTATAGTCTTGAACGTGTGCTGCGGTCTCTCTCACGTGTCTCTACTAAATTTACGACTTTGCGTCATAAACAAATTTCACGGCGCAACGAGAGCGCAATTGAGAGAATAATTCCACGCGTCGGAGGGAAATGTCGCTTTTTTTTCTTTTCAAATTACCACAATCGCTTTGAAGACTGTGAAGTCTCTCTTTGAGAATCGCTCTCGTTGACAAACGTCAAACGTCGCGCACTTTGAACGGTCAAGTGAGACGCGAAAAGACGTCAAACGAGACGAGAATCGCGTCTGGCGCCCAACCAAGGTCGCACGGATGAAGAAGTTACGATCCCTCCTTGTGTGTGTGTGTGTGTGTAGGTGACCCGATCTATATCTTGTCTCGGAGTTGTTCACGACACCGGAGAACGCTGGTGTCCCATGGACACCTTCAAAGAGCCCATAAAAACAAAAATGTTCGATATATTTAGTTTCTTTATTTTTATTCCGACGGACACAGGATGCAATTAAAAAAGTTTTTTTTTTTTTTTTTTTGGAATAAATCTTCGGTTTACTCTCTCGTTATTAAGAATTTGCGACGTGACGAGATTCGACTCGGCATTACCTTCGATTTATAAAGCAGGTGGCGCGTGTCCAGATGAAAGCGAAACGATCCGCGCCGGCTGTGTGACTAACGCGAGACCACGACTGCCAAAATTCTTCGCGATTGTGACGGAAGAAAAGATTTGAGTAACGACGCCTACGTGTCGTTGACACCGGTCGGTAGCGCGTGCGTTTCACGTTGACGCACGTGCGAACGTTTCGCGTCAATGTGCGCTGTTTAACAATTTTCTTAAATTAGGTTTGTCGAATGTTTTAATTATTTTATGGATCGGGTGCAAGATCGCGACACGCTTCGTTAATTTCGACGACGAGCGTTGCCACGTCGGATGTCTGTAAATTCAAGGAAATATAGCTCGGTGTCATTCGGGACGATTTTACGACTTTAATTTGGCTTCCGTTGCGTATTTAAATTCGTCGCGGAAAAAAAAGAAATCGCGATAGAGATTCGCTTAATTAATCCGGCGCGACGCGCCAAAAACCGAGAAGTCGCGCGTTTGATCGGTCGAAGAAATATATACATATATATATAATTGTTTTCGCGTGAAAGTTTCCGATCACCTTCCCGTGTTTAGATACCATTAATTATCAGTCTGAGACGAGGAAACAAGTTCTTGAAGCGTTACGTTTGATACAGAAGAAGAGATAACGAGTTCCCCTTTCCCTCTCCCTCGCATACAACAGATTCGAAAGTTTCTCTTCGGAAAAATTTAATTTTTTGCAGAAAGAAACATTCTTTCGCGGTTTATTTTTTTTTACGTGTTTTTTTATGTGTTTATGAAGAATATGTAGCCGATTTCGTTAAACGTTCGCGTTCCGGTATGTTCGTCGCGCCGCGGACAAAATCTGCGTGCACGGTTTATTCATAGCCACACCACGCGCGGTGCGATCCTTGATGTCGTGCGTTGTCTTAGGTTAAAGCTGGTCTCTCATTATATTTCCGGCGCGGTATTCGTCATTCGCGTCGACGGATTTTACTTTGCCGCTTTTTTTCACACCGAGAGAGGAACGAGAAAAGAATTCAACGAGGAGGAGGTTGTTGTTGTCACGCGGAGGGTCAATGACAGAATTTAATTTATTAGGATTTCCCCCCACGCACACATGCGGCTATCGTTGCACGGCTAATTTTATTTTAAATATAACGCGTAGGGTTTCTTTTACACGTAACCGTCTCTGAAGTTTGCTCGATATGTTTTTCTAAAAAGATTGAATTTTTCTTACTCGGTTCTAAGCGACAAATAAAGAGCAAATATATTGTTAAAAATCTTTGTTTTGTTTTTCGCGAAATAATAAAAATGATTTAACGTGCGCAAGAGAGTTTTCAAGGAAGAAGATTAGAAATTTCACGAATGTTTCGTTAGAAAAGAAAATTTACAATTTGTTTGTTTGGCCATTCCGTATTCGTCACGGCAGGCGAAGTATTTAACACGCGTGCTCGTTCATTGAATTGCACCGACGCAAACATACTGATCTAATTCCGTATTTCCGGTGCGCCGAGAATGCAACGTCATAAACATCAGTTTGTTGAAGATCCATTTATGGCTGGATCATCAGGATACGTTTTCGTTGGTCATTTCTCGCGCAGGTGGGAGGCAGCGATAAAGAAGAGAACTAGATTTCACACTTACCGAGCTCTTCCCCGTAAAATTGATGGGATTATCAATCGAATTACCAATCTCGTGAAATATTTTTAATTGCGACGCTTTGGGCTATCTGGTGCGCGTTTCTGGTTCAAAGCGAGAGACGCGCCGCTCGGGTCGTATATTATCACGAAACTCTGTCAGTGACAAATCGTTGCCGGGCGAAAGTTAATTCGGGAAATCAAATTTGCGCCCTGTCGCTGCGCACACGCGCATGTGTTTCTTCCCCCAATATATTCAGATTTCCCGAATAGCCGCCGTGTGACGAACGTCACTAATCTCGCGGGCTGATGCAATTTCAATCATTTATCGGAACTGTCGATTTATGAGGCTCCTAAAATTAATCTGTAAGATTACACACATATTGCAGGTACACACATATCGCACACACACACACACACACACATTATCCCGATATAGTTTTTCGGGAATATACACGTTAGAGATTTGAAATACAGTCACTGGCGCAACACGATATTGCATTTCGCATCGGAATGCTAAATTGCGCAGGAGATTCGTCCTTGCCAAGAGTGACAAGGTAACTAATTTCACGGCAATTAATTATGCCGTTATGAAGAAGGTAACACGCTTCAACATATCTGAGAGTTTCCACATGTATGTTTCCGTGACTATATGTATATACTGCAAAATCGAGAGATAAGCCACACATTCCGTGAGACCGGAGATTGATATTTAACATTGGTCAGGAATGCGCGTCTGCAGATCTCAAATGTTTTCTCTCTTTGGTGTGTAGCAGATTTTGTGTGAAACTTGAACGTGTTTGCTCAAAATTCTCTCCTTACTGACGAACTGGATTCCTGACTTGTTGCGCGTTCTATCATTTAAAGATAATTGCGTACCTACTTGGACGTCGATAAAAAATAGAACTGTTTTGTATTAAAACGTTGTTGAAAAAATAATAAAATTTAAACTACGTGTATCTGCATAAAATTTCTTGTATGTTTGCCAACATACAAGAAATTTTATGCCTGCCATTTAATTTTTAGGCCTGCTCTTAGCAAAAACATTCTTACGAATATAAAAAGAGTTCATTTTTTTCTTAGACACAAACAGGTGTAGAGCCTTCGTTTTCGGCGAATATTACATACCGAGTGTTTGTCCGGCAAACAAACAAGGTGAGCGTATTCGTGGGCGTATTCTCGAGAACGGGCAGAGCATGAATGAAATCTGTCGGGCGGGCTATCAAAGAGTCATCACTTCCGGAGCGCGCGCAGAGTCGCGAACTGGCAGCCAATCCAAGAGTGTCCGAGAATCGGCTCGAAAACGCGGCAATTATTTCGCGACCCGCGCCGAAAACTCGAAAGGTGGGAGTCCCTTCCGACACCCGTCGGTTTCTTATAAAAAGAGACGCGCGGCAACGCGACCCCGTACTCTCGCGTCGGCAGTTTTGAGCGAAAACGTCCGCGCACATTTCTCTGATATATCGGAAGTGGAAATCCTATCCGTGTCGGTTCCCAAAGATCAGATTTTTTACTACAAGTGAGATATTCTTTCACCATTAAGGGTGACGACTTGTTGGTAACTTCGTTGAATCGCGACAATTATGTCCTCGCTAATGTATGTGAGTATCAACGGATTTGCTTCGTTACTTTTCACAAGCATGCGCTTTTAAAAAGAGGAAGTTCAATTATATAATTACATAATTTCAAAATAATTTATAATTCAAGTTTTTTTAATTTGTGAATAAATATATATAGAATGAGACGAAATATAAGATTTTTCCTTAGACAGAAAAAATTAGACTCTAGTACATTTTAGAACAATGCGAGGTCAAACTTTGAGAAAATTTGTCATTCAAGTACGACTTGCGTAACCTACTTCGAGTCTACGTTTGTTTATGTTAACATTTGTAGCAACAGACAGATGTTAGTCGAGACGTACTTGATCGACGAGCTTTTATTACGAAGCTGATATTTCCGCCGGGAAATCTAAATGAGAAAATGTCGATTAATTTTTTTTTTTTTTTTTTTTTTGAATTATCTCTCCTTTTCTACGTATTTTATCCTATTTTACACCTACGTACTATATAAGAATTTGTCAAGATGCCATTCAGACGTCGTCTTTTATGGTCAGGGTCACTCCGTGTGTTCTGTTTTGGCGGAATTCCAAAAATTCCTGGCTTATTGGGCGTCGAATGAACTTAACTCGATGACGTCTGTCAAGCGTTGCGGTCTTCCTTTGACAATCGCGAATTCGAAATTTTCCAACGTTCGCGTTTTTAACACGATGTGCGTTTTGATAAATCGTTATCGTAAATTATGCTTTTTTGTTTTCAAAGGAGTCTTTCGGTGCCAAGGTTGCCATGTTCAACCAAAAGGCCAGCAAACATCAAGACAAGCAAGGCAAAAACCCATTCACGTCCGGCCTGAACATCGAGAAGCCGAAATTCTCCAAAGAAGAATATGGAAGGTGTGTAAACCGTCGTTTGCTGCGAATTTGTTTTCAAAAATTATTTTCTTATTAATTTTCTTATTAATTGTAAATTAAAAAAAAATCAAATTAACTTGCTTCAGACCAGAAGCAGGTTCTTTGTCTGATCTTCGCGGCCGCAAAGCAAACGCTCACATACTGAAAGAAATTCTGGAGCTTTGCGAAATGATCAGCCAGGAAGGCACACCTTGTCGAGATCAACCCGATGTGATCGGCATCATGTTTGGCGACCTCTTCAACATTTATACCAATATTAATGACAAATGCGTAGGATTGCTCTTGAGAGCGAGGAAACAAAAATTTGTGGAATTCGAGGGCGAATGTCTCTTCCAGGCAAGCATCGCAATTTTTCACTTAAATCTAACGCATTTGTTTCATTTTATCCAACATTTAATTTTCATGACTTGTTTTTCTTACACAGAGAAGAGACGACAATGTCCCGATATTTTTGGTCAAACCAATCGAAGAAATTCGCCAAGAGTACAAACAACGATTAGAAGAAGTCCGAAAGGAAACACTACTGGCTAGTTAATGTAAAGTACGTCTACTTCTATTATTTTCGAGAGAATATTCCATTTGGTCTTACTTTACGGTAATACATTTCAAATAATCACATTGTATGTAAATTGTGCGCAAGGTTATTGGATTTTGTACACTGAGAGTGAGAATGAGTGCGATGATGTAAATAATTTGCGAATACAGTGCGAGATAAAAATGTGACGGCGTAGTGTGACCGATGATGACAATGTAATTTGTATGAAAAGCGTGTAAGAGAGTCAACTTTGTAAATATCCAACAATAAATAATCGATACACATACGTCAAGTCGAAATTCGTCGAGCGACAAATATTTTGTTTCTATCAAGCGGTAGTGTAAGAAAAAAAAAAACAATTAATTACCGCAATGATTATTTCAATGCGCATATGTCGTCGATAATTTTTTTAAATAAACGAAGACATTCCTCGAGTCTTCTCTTAATTTTGAGTTTTAGTCACACCGGGAGGAACGGGAAAGTTTTGAAAGGAGAAAAGAACGTGCACCAAGACGGATAATCGCATAATTTATATTTGTATATACAGTCACTTTACAACGCGCTCTTTTTGTTACACAGTGTAGCTCGATTACTTTGGGTCAGCGAACGCCAAGTGGATTTCGGTAAAGACGATATCAAAGTAAAAAAACTAATTAATAATAAGAGAGGGAACGCCCTGCCCGCGTATATCTCTCGCGCGACAAAGATGAGCGACGAGGGGAAACGCCGAGGGGAATTATATATTTTTTTTTTTTTTTTATATGTCCGTCCAAAAAGCGGAAGCTTCGATAAATCTCTTTTAACGTCATGCGACAGACAGACAGTACTAGTTTGTAGCCTCGTATTTTCACCGCGTATTTAGCGCAGAGCGCGGTCTCACTTGAAGGAAGGCTTGTCTGACATTTTCAAAAGCCTATGAGACTTGGTGCCGCAGGGTTCTAATAATTATTTTTTTTATTTACCACGCAGAACATCAACGACAAATCGTAACATTTAAACAGCAGTGAAAATAGGAGGGTTGTAATCGTTTTCCTGAAGGCAGCAAGTTCGATATTACAGCATTCGGATGATGCGCGTCGAATCGCATCGATCATCAAAACACACTGTACACTCCTTCCGAGAAAAAACATCGATCGTAGGATCTCTATCTCTAGATTGGCAGTAGCGTTAGTCATAATATTGCAAAGGAAGCTAAACACGTTTTCTCTTCCTATCTTCTTTGCGTCTTCCTTCGACTCGAAACGGCGATAAAAAATATATTTCTTTATTAAATAAAATATCGACAAAGAGAGAGAAACAAAGAAAGAACAAAATATAATTGCACGAGGTCTGTTTTGCCGCGCGTCGTGTTATTATTAACAAACATTAAAACCGGAATTTCAAAAAGAAGGACTATATGCAGTGATGAAAACAGTTACGTTTTTTTAATAAAACTAGCACAACACAGACGCGCGCTACTCGCACGCTGTGTTACGGTTTTTATTTTAACGTGTTGTACCAGTAAACACAACCTGTCACCGCGATGACAGCTAGTTCATACGTTTTACAAACCATATAATACACATGATGTACATATAAGATATGTCAGAAATAACTCACAAAAATATCAAACTCGAAAAATAGAAAGAGAAGAGAGTGAAAAAACAACACGTGACTAAAGTCACGTGTCTTTAAAAGCGTGACTAAAGTCGTGTGACAGAGAAAATTAGAAAAACACCACGTGACTTTAAAAACGTAACTAAAGATCACATGACAAAAAACAGAGTAAAAAAATATTACATATATGTTACATTATATTTATATACATATATATACACCGTGACCTGGGTCATTGACCTCGCCGCGGTCACGCGACCGGGGTCAGTGACCTCGCCGCGGTCACGCGACCGGGGTCATTGACCCCCGCGGTCACGTGACCGGGGTCATTGACCTCGCCGCGGTCACGCGACCGGGGTCATTGACTTCGCCGCGGTCACGCGACCGGGGTCATTGACCTCGCCGCAATCACGTGAAGTCACTGACCTTAGACACGTGTGATTACGGTATATATATAATATTATATATATATATGTATGTGTGTATATATATATATACTCCGGTATTAATATATATCAGCATTAAGATAAAAGTGGCAACAATCAATATTGAGAAAATCGATTGTGATTATGTACACACGCTTTTTCTGGTAGGATCGAGTCTCGAGAAGCGCAAATATATTTTTCCGTCATTCTTCTTCTATGTCCTCTCTGATCACGCGAGGAACAGTGCGACTGACGAAATGTTTTACAAATTGCTTTGTTTCTTGTTTCTGTAGTTTTCTCCGCCGATCCTCTCTGTTTTCGCTCGCATATTGCTGGTCGTACGATTGCGCTTTTGATATGTCAACGATAAAAGACAAACGGGTGGAAGGGAACGAGGAGTGGTTAAAAAGGGAGGTTAAAAAACTTTCCAAAAGACAAAACTGTCGAAAAAGGAGGAGATATGTATGAAGATTGCGCGCGATTGATATTCGCGTTAATCGCGGATATGGTTATCTTGGACAGCGATCGCAATTGATCAATATACATATAATATCGCAGGATTATTTCACAAAAATATTAATTACATCGTGAAACGTGGCGTGACGTGAAATTGATAAAATTCGCAGCCGTTCACTGGATGACGTGATATCTCAAACAATTTTTTTTTCAAGATAAATCTCTTCAACATATGTTTTGCGTGTTGCGTCAATTGTTTTTTTTTTCTCACGAAGTAACTAGGATTTTTGCGAAATGTACAAAGAATCTTCTCAAATATAAGGTCGTAAAAGAAATCCGACGATGTTCGCCGTAATTTCATATAAGCGTATTTTTTTTTTCAAACCGCGTATTTTGGACGCGTCTCTCACATTTAGCGCCGAACATGTGATTGATGCGAATTTTTCATGACAAAAATGTATAATAATTTCTCAAATGTTATCGGCGAGAACACATTCGACACATTTGGCGATAAATGTGTAAGGTAACGTACAGAGCGAAACGAATGAGGCTTGATCCATACTATCAGGGACGGAATTTGAAATTGGATTGAAAGTTAATTTTTCAGAAAGGCTACTTTTGCGTGCATGCGTGTGTGTGTGTGTGTGTGTGTGTACAACAAACTTTTTTAAGAAAATAATTTCACACACTTGCTTTTTGTTTTCCATCTAACTTACTTATATGATATTATTCACGTCTCAAAGAGTATTGACTAAATCAAATTAAAAAATTTAGAATTCTCTTCTACACAATTTTAAATTCTATAATTTGTGTGAGATAAATCTAAAACATTTAATTCTGCAAATTATATATCTTAAAAAAATAAAAGACACTCTATGCAATCTTACGTTACACATTGATCTCACATCACACATGTGTGATAAATAAAAACATTTATCCAAGTTTTTACGATATATTACGTGCACATTTTGCTGTGCTAATCCATTTGTTAATTCAATGAATTTGTCAGACCAAATTTTTGGGATCGGACATACGTTGGTTACGTTTTACCGTGTTCCAACAATTGTAACAATTTTGTTTACGACACACAAACTTTTCAAGTAGAACCCATAGTTTGAATCAAGCCTTTCACACATTGTTTCCGGAGAGATGTTTGTTAAACAATTTACGTTTAATTTAACGTACGCGGACGATCGACGTGCGATCGTGGACGTTGTGTGTACAAGCTTCATCATCGATCGTTCGTTTGATGCCTCTTCACATGGAAATGAGCAATCGTTGTTTATTTCTGTGTAACTGTTACAACAATTTGCTAATAATCGTAATTATGCGGCGATCATTTTACACGGTAATATAATAATAAACATTTCTTAGACCGTTTCGCATTTTCGATTGCCAACAGTGATTTACCGAAAAATCCCGATTCGATTAATTAAATATTTATTCTTTTGCCAATGTGTTTTATTTTATCTATTTTATGAGACACGCGCGACGTGATATGCAAAGTTTATCTTATCAATGCACATGTGCGCTTCGCAATTGCACGGCTTTTCTATATCATATCCACCATACCGTTTCGACAAACGACGTTATTCAAACGTTAAAAGAACTTTTTTTGTATTCTCCCCGCGCAACTTTACGAGAGCGAGGGTATACGCGATTTTTTTTTGTTTTTTGTTTATTTCTCTTCGGGCTTGCGCACACAATGTTGGCAATCGTAAATAATAATGTTACGACGCTTGCAACCGCAACTAAAGTGAATTACAGTCACCGATGGTAGAAAAACAGCGAAAAATTCGACGGTGTCTCTCAACGTCACGCGTTATCAAGAGTTTTTCGCAAGAAATGCGCGCGCGCGCATTGAACGTGCCGGTGTGTTATCCTCGATTTATTTCGCAAGGGCTCTTCGCGCCCGTTGTTATCTAGTTTTACGTGACCGCGGAAGGAAGCGCTTTTCTCCCCTGATAGTAATCACGTAAACATCCGTAACGCCGAGCGTTTCGTCCCAACCCCCGTCTGATCTCGCCCACACGTGCTGTTGGCAGTTCTGAAGGAATTCTTTGCGGAAAGCTATAGAGAACGCGGTCGAGTCTCCGCGCGAATTTTTCAAGGGAATACAAAAGAATTCAACACTCCGCGAAACTCTGTTCCAACTGTTCGAAGCTCTCGCTCGTCATTGTCTTCGCGATGTTATTTCGCCAGAAGAAAAGTTTAGCCACGCGCTTTCTTTTATTTCGCCGAAACAGACAGAGGATGGGATACGTTATTTAAATAATCAACAACGCTCGTTTGCGAGGTACAATAATTTTTATACGATTAACTTAGGCGATTTCTTCTTTTTTTTTTTTTTTTTAACTATTCCGTCCGGAGGGGAAGAACACGTTCACGTCACTCTGGTTGAACATGCGTGCGTGCGTGCGTGCGTCCGTTGTGTGTGTTTATTTATTTATAATTTATATTTCATATACGTACGTGTGTGTGTATGCGTGTGCGCATATATGATGCGTTTTCTCGGAGTCACGCCGAAAAATAAATGATGCGCGCGTCGCGAGCATCGTTCGAAGGCTAATCCGTGAATTGGTTACGATAACTAGGTCGTTACGATGTGATCTTAGGTCCGGTTATTAATTATTTATTATAATACACTCTAAGAACGAACTCTGTGTCGATTCGTTTTGTTTTTTTTTTTTGTTTAGTAACGCGTGAGGGGATGTTTTTTTATTTACACAGGTCGCATTCGCACAAGAAACAACTTCCGTCACGTGTATTTCTCTCTCTCTCTTTTGTCGCTCACGCACGCCTCGTTGCTGCGAAGCGGTTACGCGCTAACTTCTCTCACAGTTCTCTTGCTCTACTACATACTTGCGAAGAACTTTACTGTTGCATCAATGGTATAACGCAAGCGTGCACGCAGACGTGAGTTCCGATAACATTCCGTTCACGTTCAAATCCACAAGCTAGCGACACGATTGATTTTAATTCCGTTCGAGTTAATTATCTGAATCTATTCTAATTTGCACAATCAAAATGTAAAACATATCAACTGTAATAACATTTAACTTGAGTTTTGGCGATGTACAATACAATAAAATATAAATAAAAATATTATACTGAAATATATTGTACTGAAATTTTAATTAAAATTTAGTGAAAAACTCTCTTTAGTCCTTGCGCAGATAAAAAGTGAATGTGTAAATTTAAACAACTGATTCTTGTAAAATGAGATGTGAGGAGAGCGAGTGTTAACAATAATTTTCTTTACCTTTATGCGAGATCTGAACGCTCACGGATCACGCTCACGCCGGCTGTCATTAATAGCGTCTAACTACATAGAATTTAACCCCGTATTCTGTCCCTCAAGTGGAATGTAGAGTTCTCTGTGTAAATAAGTATATATATATATGTATAATATATATTTATATAATATTATAATCTCTTTTTTGTTTGCGCGCATTTTGTAAAAAGCCTTTCCTACCTAAAAAACAACGTGAGTCGTGTGAGTTTCGCGTTTACTACTGGCAATAAATCAACAAGTTCCTTTAAAATACAATTTTCTCTATTCTGGAAAAATTCCACGATCAGTTGTTTTTTTTTTTTTTTTTTTTTTTTTTAAATTTCTCTCTACCGAACACTCAAACATAACACCGATTTATCTTTTTTCTTCTTTTGTCGTCGATTTTTTCCGCCGCCAGCGCGTTTTTTTTTTTTTTTTAAAGTCAGTCTTGGCATCGTTAAAGGTGGGCTTTAGTAAGTGTACGCGCGTGTATGTGTGTGTGTGTGTGTGTGTGTCTCTCGTGTACAACTTATAAGTATAGATTCTATACATATATAACGTGGGGGGAGGGGGGGCTGTGTCTCCTTTAAGCGAGCCCTTGTCCTTTCGCTAAATTCGCGCCGTGCACATGTACGTATACAGATAAATTCATACATATATATATAATCCGTAGTGTATATTTTAATCTCGTCACCTTAAAAATATATTATTGTCTTTCGATGAAAACGTAGCACTTGACAACTCGCTCTTCTCGCTCTTCCTTCCCCGCGTTCTTCGTCCATCATCGGGCCGATGATGATCGATCGGCGTGAGACCAAACTTCGCGCGAGAAGATCGATACAACATTCTTGCTACTTTCTTCTTACACATGATAAACAAACGATGATGATGTCGCGGAGTGATGAGCGAATGTACACGTCGTCGCTACGATTGAATACTTCTTTTCCCTTATCTCTTACCTACTGTGGATGGCCCTGTGAGAAAAGCAGTACCCGTTTTTCAAGTTTTTTGCGATAGATTCTAATCTCAATGTTCACGTATTCTTCTTTTTTTTTTTTCACACCGCAATATCGGTCTGACCCCGTCGCGCGTTGATTCGGCAGAGCGCAACTCGTTTTCTCTCAAGGAGACATTATCGCGTGTTAAAGTGGAAGGTTATTGGTTCCTGGTTTTCTCTAGTTTTATCAGAATTTGAAACTTTTTCCAGAGAGAGAAAGAAAGAGGATTACGGCGATTGTATCAGTTGAACCGTCATTATTTTAATGTTCAAGACTCCGCGTCTTCCATTTCAAGAAGATTTCGTTTTCCCAGAAATATCTCGAGTTACACGTACCCCGAAGGATGAAAGTTCTGAAGTCTTGTGATGTAATTCTGGTTCCGTTGCAACAATCACCTTACAAGAGAATATATATATATATTTGTATATATATATATATATATCAGACTTTACTGCGAAGTTTCTGATTTCCATTTGCATTTCTTGTGTGAGAGTTTCCGTCCTTTCACGAACGTGATCTCTCTCACGAGATAGGATTTTGCTTCTCTCTCCAAAACGCGTCGTATCGAAGGATCGATGTTGATGCACACGGACGAGAAGGGTTCGTCTTGGTACAACTTTGGCAGGAATCAACACGTTGCCGGTGGATCGAACTTTACTTACGATATCTCGCGTCGACGGTCGTCGATCTTCATCGCGCACCGTAAGTTTAATCTATTAAACACGCTAGGAACAGCAAAGACACTTATCAAGAGTTTTTTCCTGGCGCGGGAGGGGGTTGACGATCGTCGGATTTTCGTTGTCGGCGTTTAGGCGATCGCCGATCTTCCTGCGCGCTGAAAGGAATCGCGTTCGGATCGCGCACGTTAACTCGTCGTCGTTGACGACGACGGCGGCGTCGTCAGGTCGTCGTCGATGGGGTTCTTCTCGGATGTCGACGTCGCGGTGATGACGATCGTCGGACTCGGGGTTCGTTATCATACGTCGTTGTCGTGGCAGAATTCGATTCTTCGTCTGGCCAACTGCAATCGCCGCTTGTCGACGATAAAGTCCGTCACGCAGCCCTTGATGCCGCGATGACCGGGCTTGCCGCCGACGAAGAGCTTGCCGTTGGTCGTCAGCAACGTTGTTTCCGTCGCAACTTTCTCAGGCGTGTGCTCGTCAACCTGCACTATGCAAGCTTTTCGTCGTCGGAACGCTCGGATGTGATGGAAGACTCCATCGTCGATCCTCTCCTGGAATTACGTCAATAAACATTTAACTTTTTCTTTGCGAAGAAAGAAATTGTTTGTTAATACATGTCGTGTGTTTACCTTGCTCTTTACGACTACATTTTCGGTCTTGCTCTTGTAAGTGAGCAACACGTGACCGCCGTGAAGAGACAAAATGAGATGTTCCAGCTTTCCTCTTCCCACCCACGCGATGAGGCCGTCAGGATGTACCGTTCTCAGTCGCAACTCGAACTTGTTCGACTGCTGTCCCCTGCGTCTGAGAACGAACACGCACGATCGTCACGATTATACATAAAAAACAAACAAAGTTCGAAAAAACACTATCATGCCAACAAAAATAATACACTACGGTCTACAAATACAAAGAGTTCTCTACTGTGAGATACACGCTCAGAGAGTTCGAAATAAAAGAAAAAAGAAAAGGTGAACTTTGTAAAGTCTTATGCGAACAATTTTGCAATAATTAATTTTTGTTCCAAACTTTATGTAATCGATCAAAAAAATAGAAAGAAATAGGATTACGTAATGCCGTTAAAAGAACACCCTCTCTTAAAGTGTCATTTTGCAGCAATTATCGTTAATAATGATTATCGTATAATAAAATGCTCGTCTAATTGTATCTTCAACTAACGAAAGGAAACGTTACGTAATCTACGTCAATTAGGTTTATTGCGCAATCACAAACGTTTTGGAAGGGGAGTTTCACGATTAAGGGGGGTGATTGCTAAGGGGTGTGATTTGTCATACGATGCACAAAAAAAAAAAAAAAAATCTATCCCTCAAACGAGTACAGCCATTTTGTCCACTGGAAAACTTACTCCGTGTAATCGTAATTGTCGTACTCGTAGTCGACGTCCTCCTCCAAGTCGTAGTCGGAGTAGGACTCCTCAGAGTACTCGCCGAGGGTAGTGTTAGTCGAGTTAGTACTAGTTGGTGGTTACACAATCAGAAGGTTAGTGACACATTAGTCGTTAAATCAGGAGCGCTAATTAATCTACTGTTTCTTTCTCTCGCTAATGCCGATCGACCGATTACTCTCTAATTTCAAATGCACCTAAATCGAACATCCTAAAGGACGTGCCGTTTTGCGATCTAATGTTTCGGTCGTTGATCTTTTTCGGGATTTCGTTCGAACGGAGTGTTGTGTGTACACATCACTCACCTTCTTCCGGCACGATGTTTGAACTGCAGGAAATTGTCGCCCTCGAAACGCACCGGTCGCTCCGATATTTCGGTGCCGGACACGTCGTAACCCATAACTGTAAAAAAAAAAAAACGAAAGCAAAATTATTCAGCTGAGAGTTAAGATTTTGTTGTTTATTTAAAAAAGATAACGGAAATTCACTCACAGAATTCGCAATGCAGACCGTTGTAACCGGTGGCACACTTGCAGAGATAACTGTTCAGAAGTGGGAGACAGACTCCGCCGTTGTGACAAGGATTTTCGTTGCTAGGACACGGCAGACCGTCGTAAATGTCCGTGTTGTGCTGAGTGACGTTTACCGCGAGATTCTGATACGTTTTACCGTTCACCATCAGTCTCTGCACGGCGCCCACCAGTCCGGTCCAGGCTCCGGACAAACGATGAACTTCTCGCCAGTGTCTAAAAAAGATCAAGTGATTGTAAAGATATCGCGCAAAATTTTTTTCGACAAAAAATTTATTTATTCGAAGTAATAAAAAACTATTGTGACAGCTGGTGTAGCTCGGCGCTGACGCTTACTTGACGCCACCGACGTAGAGTGGCATTTCCAGATTCAATTCCGTGAGAGGACTTCCGGACAATCCTCTGGCGACGGTCCCGTCGTCAAGCTGAAGAACTCCCTCTCTTCCGAGTCTGCTGATCCTCACGCAGTGCCAAGTGTCCCGAGTGACCGGATCCGGCGACGTGATGTTCGCGATGCCGCTCCCGAGATTAAATCTGAATTCCAACCTGTTGTGAACCAGATTCAGACTGATGAAGTCGCCCCGGCCGTTATTCAACTGGCCGTTGTACAGCAGGAGACCGTCGCTCGCGTGCGTCAGGAACCACAATTCGATGGAGAACGCCTTCGCTACGCCCTCCAGACAGGGCAGTTCCAGATATCCGTTGCCGTTCATCTCGGGAATCAGCAGTTCCGTCAGCTCGTCGTCCACTGAAAACAATAGACGACATTGACGTAAATTATCGGTTTAACACATCGTTGTAATAAAAAAAAGTGACTGTATAATTTTTTTGTAATTTCCTGTGAGAATTTTTGAAGCGACCACTCACGAATTTCGCAGTGCTCGCCGGTTCGGCCGGGAGGACACTTGCACACGTATCCTCCCTGCGGCAGAATGTCGCAGGTGGCTCCGTGCTGGCAGGGCTCGCCGATGCAAGGATCGAGCGACTCCTCGCAGTTTCGGCCGGTGAACTGCGGCGGACATATGCATCTGTAGTCCGGCGGCTCGTACTTCTCCACCGCGTAATTGTCGTGATCGTAATTGTTCTCGTACTGAAGCTCGTAATCGTAGTCGCACTTTTCGGTGGCGCAGCGTTTCTTCGCGTTCTTCTTCGTCCTCTTCTGATCGACCGCCGTGCAGTGATTGCCCTTGCATTTGACGATGTTCACACCCTTGCCGCCACCGTTACCGCGATTGTTTCTGTTCTTGCCTCTCTTCTGCAGTCTTCTGCACTCGCGGCCGTTGCACAGGTCCTCCTCGAAGATCGGCTGACACGTCGCGCCGTTTTGGCACGGCAGATTGGCGCACGCGTTGTCGCCGCACTCCTTCACGCGGTAACTCTCGAGAACGTCCTTGTCGTGACCGACGTGGAGATCGACGCTGATCCGGTTTATCTTCAGCTTGCGAATGCAACCGAGGAACCCGTGACTGGTGCCGATATTGTCGTACACTCTGTGAAACAATTCGAAATATTCTTTTTTTTTAAAAGTGTTCAAAGTGGCAACCGCTCTCTTTTGTTAACGATTTTGAATATAATATTACTTGGTGTAATTGGTCGGTATGTTTCCGATAAAAGTGTCCTGATTCAAGTCCAAGGACTTTAACATCCCTTGACTCTGACCGGCGACGTCCTCGCCATCGTTGAAGATCAGAACTCCGTCCTTGTGGTACCGCTTAGCCGCCGCTCTGTGAAAAGTCTTCATGGTTACTCGTTCGGACGACGCGAGTATCACAGGCCCGTTTCCCAAGTTGTATCTGAATTGCACGTATCTAAAAAACAAACACACACACACACACATTTACGGATTCTCTCGTTTAAAGAGCGAGCGAGCACGTAATTATCCAATCGGCCGCGAAGTTGAATTATGCAAGTCAAAAGAATATTACATTGCGGCAATGTAATATTCGCAAGCCTTCAAAGAGCATATTTTTGCGAGTAGAGACGAGAGAGAGAAAGATTATCGTGACAAAAGATGACAACTACTAACCCGTCGACAATGGCCAGCGAGACAAAGTCGCCGGTCCCGTCGCTTTTCTGCTGATTGTACAATATGATTCCGTTGTCCGCGTACGTTTTGAACTCGACTTCGATGCTGAATTTATGATACGCTTTCAGCCGGCTCATCCTGACGTAGCTTTTGCCGTCAAAGGATGGTATCTCGTAATCCCGCTTGTTGATCTCCTCGTCGCACAGCAGCCCGGTGTAATTTGGCCGGCAGATACAGACGAAAGTTGCGCTGGGTAAGTCGATGCACGTCGAGGTCATGTGACACGGATACGAGAGGCACGCGCGAAACTCCTCCGTCGGCGTCACAGGCACGTAATTGGCTGACGGGAGAAGACGAGAGAAAACGAGGTTTAAACGAAAGTTAATTGTCTAACAGTTAGAAACAACGTGACGATTCAACAAATAAGGTTCGAGTTCTCCGCGAGTTGAAGAAGTTAAGAAAATCATTGCCGAGAATCAAGTTGTACGACAATATCGTCGAAATGGTAAACTTCTAATTAAGACAACTAATTAATTTTTTAAAGACACGCCGGTAAAATATTTTGTTTGAAAATAGTTAAGTATTTAAAAAAAAAATCAACTTTTATTATTTTTATTATTTTTAATAAACTGCGCGAATAATCAAGACACATCCATATCTTACCAAAACACTCTTGCCGATCGCTAGTCTCTGCGTAGCCGTCGGAACAGACGCAGCCTCCGTTCGAACACTCGCTGTTGGGTATCGTGCAATCTTTGTCGTCGGTACAAAGATCACCTAGAAGAGCAGTGACCACTCGAATCGTTGCCGGCGTCGGTCGATACGATGTGGCCACTCCTACAAAGGGGTAGCGCCAATTTTGTGTAAATAAATAAACAATTTCTGTAATGTATTTTCGAGCATTAATATGTCACACGTTTCAAATGCCAACATGCGATTCTAAAGCATTAAATATTTTGATGTTAATCCACTGTTGGCCGTAAATCTATAATACGGTTAATAAAGCACACACGACATTAAATTATAAATTCATTGTTAATTATCAATTACTTCCGCTACATCAATTCGGGCGGTTAATCCCGCAGTTCGAAATGTTGTAAAGAAATTTTACGGTATTTTTTTTTTACATAAAGTACACGTTTTCGAGAGAAACTTATTTAAAACTCGGTTTCTTTTTACAATTTTTTTTTGTTTACTTCTTATGAAAATGTACTTCGTTTGAAGAAAGGGCTGACCTCTATGAAAGAAGAGACATTTTTGTTTTTTTACCATGCTTTAAGTTATCTCGGTCGATCGTGATGGTCTCTTGATGAGCACGATGGGTGTAATAATATCGTGGATCAGCTTCCGGTACCAAGAGGTGCCGCGTAGATTTGGACAACGGAGAAATGGCGGCTGCTGGTTGAGTATATTGCACGGCTGTGTATCTTTTTACGGGGAAGTCCGTGTTAACCAAGGAGTCGTCTGAAAATGCGGTTTGCGTGTGTTTTCCAATTTTGCCACTTTAGGTTTCCTCGCCCGCCTCCGTCATCATCGACAAACGTTTTCAGAGCTTGCAATCGGAAATATTTATTGCAAAAATTGTCTTTAGTTTTTTTTTTTTTTTTAAGTGAAATTTAGAATTTCTGGAGACTACAAATATATAAAATATTGTAGTGATGTAAAAGTGACGTACATGTAATCTCGCTCTTTTGAAAAAAAAAAAGTTGATCACAAACTCTGAGTTTAATTGTATATATTCAATCAGCTTTCTACAAGGATAATGATGTTGACCACGCGAAACACAACATTATTAGCCGAACAGGATTCGCCTTTTGTCTCTGGCATTGTATATGTGTGCGCGACACGTGTGATGAGACTTTCATTATAAAATTATTAATTTTCTCTCATTAAAAGTTATAACGACGGTGACGCGCTTTATATACGTGATTGTGAAATCGTAATAGAGAAAGGTCCGGCTCTGTTTGAATTTCTGTTAATTAATTTTAAAATTAATTTCTTCTTCCGAGAGAGTCACTCCCGTAGAAATAATCGTTTTCAACTATCTCGTTTTTTTATTTCGGGACAGATTGAAGTATGTACATATATCATCGTTTGAAAATAACTTCTCTATACGTATAAAACGAGCTGAACGCGAGTAATTATTTATTTTAATAAATTAAAAATTAAATTTCATTGAAATACAATATGTAATACTTTTTATAAAAATAACAGCATTTCGAGAGAAAGAGAGAGAGCAGAATTTACGATTTTATTTTATTTTGCCTTCAAAAAATTTTATAATAAAAAAAATGAATGAAAACGATCAGAAGTCACGATTGAAGCTTCTATTCCAAAAATGAACATCGAAAAAGTCTGTAAAAAACGTGACCGCCTTACAAACTCTTTTCCCGCTAATCTCCCGCTCACTGCTTTATCTTTTCCTTCTTCCCTGCTCTCATTTCCATGCGTGATTAGCCTTAAGAAATACCAAGATGAATATAAATAAGCGCGCAAATCTCCCTTCTCTTTTTTTTGTAACTTTAATCCGCGAGAGATCTTCGTTTTTTTTTTTTTTTTTTTTGCACAGAAGGTAGAACCTTTCAGAAAAATTTTTGCGGAAGCTTATAAATTAAATTAGTTTGACGAGAAAGTTGTGCTGGCGCGAAGAATAATCCGGTTTAATCGACGCGCAAAGCACTAAAATGTATGACATAATATTGTTTACAAGTGATTGGCTTTTTAAGTTTAATCTTCGCGTCGTGAATTTTTTAAATCCGACGCTCTTACAAATTAGATGAAAACATACTACCATGTACAGTTACGCGAAAGTTTTATTTGACAGCAGAGAGAAGCTTAATCCCGATGTATCTAATAAATTATCTTCCTTCTCCTATTTTGTTTTTATTATTTTATTATTTCTGTTTGTAGAAGGGAGAGTTTGTAGACAAAGAGAAAGGGAGAAAGAGAGAAAGAGAATTTGTGTCTCGTCCCACAGCGTTTTAACGTCCAGAGAGGAGACGCAACACAACGGACGTCGACAGCGACCGCGTCGGAGTTCCTCTAAATAATGAAAATCGAAAAGCTAATTCTATCGACTCGAAGTTACGCAAAACTGTTAACAGGAGTCGGAACGGTCTTAATGGGATTTTAATTACTTTCCAATTGCCGCGTTGCTTCCTATTATTGCTCGTCGAGGACTTTCGCTATTATTTTTTTTTCTCGACGATCGGTCGCCACGCTACCGTTTTCTCTTCTCTCTCTCTCTCTCTCCCTTTGCTGACAAACTGTCTCTCTCCTTTTCTCCCTTTTTCCGCGTCGTTCACCCTTCCTCTCGCGTTCAACAACTCTCGCTTATTTGTCTTCGTATAATCGATTCGTTTATTTACTTCCTGCGAGAACGAGCTTTTCTCGCTACTGTGTTGCTCTACTGCAAATACCCCCAGCTTTTTACCCCCTTCCAGAACGGGCCACGGTCCATTTGAGGAATGAAGATCCCGAACAGGCTGCGAGAAACGGCCGGAAAGAGAGCGCGGAAATACGATCCGACGTTTCAGAACGGGCGAATCTCTTTCTGTTTCCTGCTGACGGGTAGTTTTATCAACTACAAACTCCTCGTGTTTACCTTTATCGATACGCGGCTTCGTTAAAAGAGACGCGCCTTGTCCAATGTGGAACAAGGTGATCGACTGATTTTTTACACGAAATCAATTAACGAACTGTTTATTAATATTTTTCAACAAGAACAATTTATCAATATATATTGATGCTATTTCTACGTTGTGTAAAAAACTGTCTGTGTTTCTTGCGCAGTTTGCGTTCAAGACGTCTCTCTGACGTCTGGACCACACGAAACGTCAGAGTCGGATCTTCTCTCTCGGCTCGACCTTTATTCCGGTTACGCGAGTTCGATGTCTCTCCCGCGCTCGATGAGCGACTCAAACTCATTATAAACTTGCGCTCGTGTCAAAGACGTCACGCGCTGCAGGACGTTCTCTCATCGGCCGATTGATCGTTTCCCGCCGGTGAGAATATCCCCGCGCTTTTTCCCGCCCGCCGGGAAATCGAGGAAGCCGGCCGTCGCGAGAAATTACGACATGCATTATTTACGCGATCCAAAGTGCCCGGCGTCCATATCGTTTTCTTCTTTTCTCCCGACTTTCCGACGCCGTTACCGTCTTTTACTCCGATCGTCGACGTGTGGCGACGTGTGTGCGAGCGAAAAGAGGACGAAGAGAGGGGGAGAGTCTCTGAAGGAAGGAGAGGGTTCTTCCGCGCGACGCAGAGCGAAGGTGGGATAAAGAGAAGACGAGATAAAAGACGAATCGAAGGCGAGAAAGGGAACGAGCGAGTCCGCGCGAGGACGGCGTAATCTGATTTATGTTTGACTCCGGAGGACGAGCCCCCGAAGAGAAGAACTTTTTAAGAGATTGACTTCCAGCGAGCGAGTCAGACGTGGGACCGGGGGGGGGGGGCTGAAACCGGGGTGCAAGGAGGAGGAAAGAGGGCTAAGCAATCGAAAAATAGGGTTGGGGGCGAGCGGGAGTGACTTTAATAGATTCCGACGTTTCGCTCCGCGAACTTCGTCAGGGGTTCGGCAGATCTTGAGAGGGTGTGAGGGTAAAGAAAGTACGTGAAGAAGAGAAAGGGGTTTGAGGTGGAGAATCTTCTCCTCCACCGCGGTGCACTTTTTGCACAGATTTATTGTGCAAAAAACCGGTGCGCTCCGCGGACTAGATTCGCCTCGGATTGATTGACTCGGCATCCGAATTCAATGCTCGTTGATAATCAACGGTTCTCTCGCGAAATTAGATCGCTCCCGTCTTCGGTTTGCTCGCAACTAATTGGGAAAACTGCAACGTTAATGACGCCTTTACTTATACATCTACGTTCGCTTCGGATATCTCTTTCTCTTATTCTCTTTGTAAGAGAAAGATCGATCACGTGGTGGAGACGGATATCGACGTAACCGCGCGAGAAAACTTCCTCGATCGTCGTTGTCGACGTCGTCGTCGTCGTCGTCGTCGTCGTCGTGCCGCGACTTGGAAATAAAGAATGAAACAAACAGGAAAACAAGCGTTCTCCGTCGAGAAGGAAATGCAACATTCGATTTTCTTTCGGGTCACAGAACGTCATCGTGTGTTACACATCTTCGGGGCGATAGATAGATTTTTCTGTTTTTTTTTCGCGCATTTTCGTCACGAGTTTAAACGTATATCGCAGTTTATCCACAAAAAAAAAAGAAAAAAAAAACTACAACATTTTTTATCTCAAGATTTTTTTCTCTTTACGGGAATATCTTTCGATGGAGATTTTTATCTTCAACGCGCGCGTGGCACACGCGCATCTCTTGTCTGTTTTTTCATCAAAAAAAAAAAAAAAAAAACGAGCAGAAGTTGTAAGGTAAAAAGTATTTCGTGTTTAGGTCAAAACGCCGTCGGCGATCGATGCGTGAGATTTTGTCAGAAGAAAGTTCGTAGGTGGATCTTCTTTTGCGGAACGAGAGTTATTGCCGAGTCACACGGGTTTAAATGCTTGCGGCTGGACCGGCTGGATGTCGCCCAGTTTCTCGTGTGGATGTCCGGGGTTCTTCTCTGGACACGTCCCACGGGCGCCACTTAAGACGAGATCACGTCGGGGGTGGAGGAAAAGGAGGAGGTCCGCGTGGTGATTTAGTTAAAACCACCTTCGGCGTTCGCTCAGTTTCGCGAGTTAACGTTTGCCAACTTTCTTTACGTGCGAACGCGGCGGCCGGATCAACCTCCGGGGGATGCTTTAATGCGAGCTTTCTCTAAGCTAGTAGTTGCGCATCTACATTTTCCGCCTCCGTACCTTTTCTCACGAAAATAATCTTGATAAATCATCGCGCGCGGTTTTGGAGGCTACGAATTTTGAAAATATAAAGAAAACAAGTATAACACAAGCATGTAAACATAAATTGATTAATTACCAAAATAAAGAAAATTTTACATCGCTACACGCGTGTGTGCGCGCGCGCGTGCGTTATATAAAAGTAACGTTTTACTCTCTGTGTTATTTGAACCGAATTTTTTATTTTATTCTTTTTAGAATTTTTTAGACCGATTGTTTCTCTTCTTTGATCTCTCGGTTGAAAAAAGCAATATCGAGATGATGTAATATTGAAAAAAAATTATCACACGCGAATTGAAGCAAATAAAGTGTCTTAAATTCGAGTTCGCTTACTCACTTTGCTTTCTTTCCTCCCTGAATTTAGCTTACGAGCGAATTGATTTCACTTATGTTTGCGTATTAATTAAACACACAAATGTGTTACTCAATGGTGTGTGGAAATAAGAAGATAAACGAGCGGTTGATTAAGAAAGCAAGCAAAGTAGTAATTCCAGTGATTTGCGGGTGGTGGTGCGGGGGATTACAAACATACGTACATACATTTATGTAATAGGAACTTGATAAGTTTATTATCACGTTTGAATACAAAGTAAGCTAATTAGCGTTTTTTTTTTAACGGTTAGTTCTTCTAGGACAAGCTGGGCGTTTTTTGGTTTTTATATAATCGGATTTTTCTTCGCGCGGAAAGAATTTCATACGTTTGACAAAGAAATAACGTCTTCTACCTGCTCTCAATTGTCGCTTCAAATCAACAACTTCCTCTTCGAACAACGAATAAATTTTTTTACAAACCGATGCCGTGTAGAGCGTTCGACTGCTGCAGTTATTAGGCCACGATCCTTGCGAAGGATCTCAATTTTTCAACAACAATTTATTTACATCTGTCTATCGCTTTTTATATAGTATCTTCCGTATCGTACAAGTTTTACACTGTCTCTTCACAGAACGTTTGTGTGTCTTCTTTTTAGAAAAACAAAAAAATCAACGTCTCAGCTCGGATTCTATACCGATCAAGATCGAAAACTCGCGCGTATATTGAAATCACGTACACGTCAAATCGAGATTGTTGATCAGAGCTCTCTCCTTGCAAATCTCGCCATTCTATCGCTGATACAGAAATATTCCTATCTTATTTCACATATCTTTTATTTTCCTACACAATTTCGTCCTATCCTATCCGACGTGTTTTTTTTTTGTTCGTCGTTCTTCGCTAAAACAATCAAGGCGTATACTGCTCGACTATATGTAACTTGCAAATATATATATATATATATATATGTATATATTATATATATCGAACGAGAGCAACTTCGCCTATCTACGATTACACTACGCTCGCCGCGTGTTTCGTCGCCGCGGCTTTTTCTGTCTAGAAGATGTAGAATTCAAATACTCTCTCGCGCGTCGTCCTCAGAGACGTGATCGCGGAGTGCAATTAAAGGGTCGTTGGTGCGTTTTTTCTCAGTAGTGCAGGACGTAAAGCGACCTGTTCGGCGGTGTACGCTCAGTGAACCCACCTCTGCAGTGGCCGAAGGCCTGCGTGACCACGTCGGCCTGGTGGTGGCAGGCGTACATCTTTAGCTCGCACTCGTTGTCGTAGGTCTGCCCGTCGCTGCCGCACACCGGCACGGGCGGCTCGTCCTTCGGGCAGGAGTGCTCGCAGACGCAGTGCGCGCCGCCGATCTCCGAGCACTGACCGCCCGAGTAGCATTCCAACTCGTTGCAGGTGGTCGCTATGGGCGGTATCGTGTCGGCTGCGGGGGGGAGGCAAAACGGATTAGGGCGACGTTAATAAAGTTACGGCCTCGTCCTCTCGAGGCGACGACGTGACCCGGTCGGTCGCGACACTCAGTTATCCGCACGAGGTGTCCGAACACGTAAAAGATTATTCCCGACATTGCGTAACCGCGAAAAGTAAATTGGTGTTTCGATGCAAAATATCGAATTATAAATATAAGAATTTGCGGGACTCAAAAACATGTGTCGAACGAGAAATATTTTGAAGATATGTCACAATTATTCATTCTTTTTTTCACTTTGTCGCAATTAAGGAAATATAATTGATGTTTTAATAATTGTGTATAACAGAGATGATTATATAGAGAATTATATTTTATTGCGTGATACCTGAGTAACATCCGGAAGGTGTGAGTATCTTGTTGTGATCGTTGCAGATCGTGCATTTCTGTCCCTGGATGTCGGGCTTGCAGACGCAACGGCCTGTCATCTGCTCGCAATCCTCCCTGACGGAACCGAATAGCGAGCAGCCGCAAGCTGTGTTTCAGAGAGAGAGAGACATAACGAGGAAAATTCGTATTAATTTCAAACGTAATAAATAATCACAATCGTCGTTTACATCGTCGCGCGTAATTATCGAGCGAGCGACATTTCTTCGTGATGAAGAAATATCTAATCAATCATCCAAATTCAATGTATGTAATTTTTCATGTCACAAATAATTATGTGTCAGTAATTAATTACGATTACGTATTTCCTCTCATTTAACTAATTAAAGCGAGGGAAAATTAAATCACATTAATGAAGGTACGTTCAATACGCGGTGTAAAATATCGTGTCGTCTGTTCGCGCGCATAAAAAAAATAATGATGAGAGATTTGTATCGAACGATCGCGCGAGGCGATCGATTTCGAAATTGCTTACGTATGCATCCCGGATGACCCTCGCTTATCTTCGGCAGCCCCCAGTAACCCGGCAAGCATCTATCGCACTTGGGACCGCCTACACCTGGCTTGCACTCGCATTCACCGGTTTCCGGGTTGCAGGTGTCGGACACGCTACCGAGCCTGTTACAATTACACAAACTCGGGCAGCCAGCACCGTCCGGGCCGAGGGCGGCGGTTTTTCCGTCCGGACAACAACCGTGCCATGAATCCGCGCATTTCACCACCTGGATTCCGTGAACTGAAAAGGCACGCAACCATCACCACGTCGCGAAAACTAAGCGCGATGGTAATGCACGCGGATCTTCCGTCGTAAAAATCCGCTTTGCAAGAATTTTTGAATTCTTTTGTTAAAAAATTGTGTAATCGCATATATAATTTGTTTATTTTATTTATAAATATATTAATTATATCTACACGTAAATAGATTCGAGTTTGGTCTGCTCGCTAACCTTTCTTGCAGCAACGAGCGAATCGTGTGGTTTGATGGCAGTAACTATTGGTTGGGCAGTCTCTGCGTTCCGGTCCGCTACCGCAGTCGTACTCCTTGCCCTCGGAATCCACCAACGGTGGGTCGCCGTTGCAGGGTTTGACCTCCATACCTGCGCGAACGCAAATTGATTGCACATAAAACAATAACTGGTCGATTATAATCAATTCTGTCATTTAACAATTATATCTTTTGTAATAAACTGATAATTATTACAATAATCAATCAAAATAGATAATTATTGCACACACGATACATATTGCATCAGATCTATTTCAACTTGTGTTCGGAGAGATGAACTATTTATTTACATGTTTGTTAGTAAAAAGCGCAATAAAAGCGTGTTAAAAAAGAAAAAAACAATTATCCGGTAACACAAAAGGTCTCTCCCGAAGGCAAGTTGTTCCGTCTGTTTGTCGTCTGTTCGTCGACGTCTCCCAACCTTGGCAGAGATCGAGTGGCCTCAGCCTGAGCTCCTGCTGTCGCTGACAGGCTTCCATCTTCATGGCGCAGAGAGAGGAATAGATTCTGAGGTCGCTGCCGCACACAGGCTTCATCTTCTCCGGCGAGATGGAGGCGCAATCGAATCTGCAGCTGCACCTGGGATACTTGTCCGGGCCTAGTTCGCAGGTCGCCTCGAAGTCGCAGTGAATGTCCTTGCAGGCCTCGCGCTCCTGCGTGCTGGTCACGTCCGCGATTGTAGTGGCCACGCGAGTTATCGCGGGCGTCGACTTGGTCGCTGTTATGGAATTGGTTAAAGCGCGGCGGTTAGAGGCGAGTTTATCGCGCGAGTACGCGCTTCTATTAGTGCGGGTTGCTAGCAGCCGAATTGTTAATGGCATGCGGTTAACGCGCGCGTCTTTCGCAAAGCGTTCTCCGGAACAAGCGTCTCGCTCGCTAATTGCGACAGTTACGCTCAATTATTTTCAATTAAGCTGAGGCGCCTTGTTACACAGAGAACAGCAATTTCCAAAAGCCCACACAGAGTATGTGGAAACGTCTCTCAAGGAAACTCGCCGTGCGTTCCGCGCACTTTCATGAGTCAAAGGTGTTTGCGGATTGCCTCCGCGTCAAACACATACTTTGCGAGTTAATAATTGTGTTATCGCTCAAATGTTTTTTGTTTTAAACGTTCAAACAAGAAGAGAGAGAGAGAGAGAGAGAAAAAAAAAGAAAGAAAGAAGATTCGCGCGCGACGAGGGAGATGAGCATGTATAATTTTAAGAAACACATACTTAACGCCGCCACGGGAAATCTCTCCTCGCAGTCACCGTAAAATATGACGTGCAAAAGCGCCAACTTGGAATCTTTGTCGCAAGATGCTCGCTGCATCTCGCACTCGGATGGATAAGTTTTCCCGTCGCTGGCGCAAACGGGTTCGCCACTGGCTTCCGGACAGGCTTCCGGACACACGCATTCACCCGCCACACAACGCGCGCCGTACTTGCACTCCATCCCTTCGCACAGTTCTGGAAAAAAAAAAAGAAAAACGTTCACAATTTCTCTTCCTCAGCTGAAAAGTACTTTATTATTTTTTTAACATTATTTTCCTTTTCTCTCGCTCTTCCGTTGTTTTTCTTGTTTTTTTTTTTTTTTTTGCAAGAAGATAATATTCCATTTAAAATACAGAAATTGTTAGAGGAAGAGACGACTTCTTATTTTTAGAATTTCGCTTTTAGAGTATTCGTTTCAGAGCTCAACGCATGAGCTCATCGCATTAAATCCTCGCTCGCAAGGCACATTGGCGTATATGTATATGTTACTTACTGCAGTCATCCTCGTAGCTAATGGTGATGAGAGTCTGGTTCACGCACGAAGCCCTTTTCAGGGCGCACTCGCTATCGTACGTCACCCCATCAGATCCGCAAACCTTTTTCACTTCCGTTGAGTCTTTCACCTGTGCACAAATGTGTAAGGGCGCGCTCAATTTTAATAATTGACGATAATTAGACATTATATTAATTATTTTTCTATTTGTTCGTTCATTTTCTGTTCATACGTAAGATATTTTTTTGTCGGAAATCCGATCGTGAGAAAACAAAATACAAAACAACGTGCGTAATGAATTTATAAATAAAAGTCAGAAATACAAAAATAATAAAAAAGACAGACAGAGAGAGAAAGAGAGAGAGTGAGAGTAGAAGAAAAAAATAGAGTAAGAGAGAAATGTCCTGCGTGTCTCACTTGTTGCGCGTCACAAAGGTGCGGAAGGGGAGGGTACGTACGGCGCATTTGATGGACAGCAGCAGCGCGAGACTGGGAAATGAACGGAGAAGAAGAGGGATGAGGATGGGAGCGGTGCAATAACACAGGAAAGAGCAAAACTTAATTAGCTCGGCCGTCATATTCGCGGCTCCTCTTGTTTGCTTATTACACGCGCGTTTCATGCACTTGCCACTCTTCGCCGGCTGCTATTACTACACCCAGCCAGCTGTGTTATATATATATATATACATATATATATTTACATATACAGGGTGTTTCAATAAAAGTTGATTAATTTGCAGTTAAAGTGTATTGCTCGACAAATTTGTGGTGGGTAATTGTTTTCACTAAAAATGCAAGCTCTTTTCTAATATTAAAATCATTACAAACGTACACACCGTGTAATTAGCGCTCTTACATTGAATTAATGAACAATGAATCGAGAATTACATTTAAAACATAACTAATGAGCACAACTAATTGGCGGTGCATTATTCGACGGCGACTGTTACAGCTGTAATTGGTAATTTATGTAAGTAATTTGTATTTTCTGTCAAAATAACACGTAACACAATTATGCAAATAGAGCACACACGTATGTGTGTGTGTGCGCGCGCGCGCGAGTAGGAAAAGCCTCATTTGTGATCTAATTGGAATTTGTGGGAAACCTATCTTGCGCGAACTGCTTCGGGGTGTGGTGGAAGACGCGACGGTTATTAGTACGTACGACCGCTCAAAACACAACTGCATCCGGATGGTATGCGATGCTGCTGCTGCTGCTGCTGCTGCTGCTGCGGTGAGAGACGGTTTCTGGAAGGGGAAAGGGTGAGAGGTACGTACGTCCGCGCGATTTAGTCGGTTCCCTGTTAAGTTTAATTGACGCGTCAGTCAGCTCATTTTCTGAGGTTAATCCGCGTGTACGCGCGCTCATGTTTCATTAAGAGGATTATTGTACGCGAACGCGTCCATTGCGTTATTCTACCACGTTACAATGGTTCTGTCTTTAAATTAGGGAGTGAAACCGTCCTCGTTCAACAACGACCGCGCTATGCAAAATCGCGATCGTTACACCGGTACGGTATAAAATTGTTAAAAAATCTGGAAAAAAAAACTATTAAACATTTAATTCGAAACGCAGCTTCTTGCTGTCGCGTGAATTTTTCATGTTACAAATGGAAGGATATCGATTTATTTAAAACTTTTAGTTTACTCTCTCTCTCTCTCTCTCTCTCTCTCTGTTTTTCTGTATTATTTTACACACGAAAATTATAAATACTTAATTATCACATTATATTTTACAATATATTGAATTTTATACGATGTGTGTGACGAGGAGAATTCGAGATTGGTGTAAAATTACACCACAGAATTGTGTTGAGTGTTGCAGTTTCGAGCGAGCATTTCAATCGCTGATGTATAGAAGAGGAACAAGTTCCGAAAATTCTCGTTGAAAATCGAGAGAGAAAAAGAGAGAGTGTCTGATACTTCTCGATAAGCTCCTGTGACCGACTGACAACCGGACTTTCCGTCCCGGAAGAATACCGGCGGAAGTCGTCCGCAAGATCTTCTCGGTCGGTTCCCCGACGAAACCTGCCAACCTAATCCCTTTTCCCAACTTCTTTTCCCTGACGTTGAACGCATCCCTTATTCCTCCCCCGACGGTTCCGAATACGTATACCTTCACGGACGACCACGAAAAGACCAACGTCGAAGGAATTCGGAATTGTTCGTCGTTTCGTCAGCAGGACGTTCCGCGAATCGTGAAATCCGAGAGGAGACCACCTCCGTCCCGTATCTCCGTCCGAGATCGGCTGAATTTTCCGCGCTATCTTGATGAACCGACATGCTTCCGAATGCGCGTCGCGCGACCAGATGGGAACGGGTGAGAGGGAGGAGAAAGGGGAAAAAAACCTTCGGGAGAGAGAAACTCTAATATCCGCGCGCAACCGGATACGAAAAATTATTTATCGGAAATCGATCCGAGATAGGCAAATAAATCCGCAGAAATTGAAGCTCTACGAAAGAGAAAGAGAGAAAGAGAAACGAAAGAATAATGCATCGAGTCGCGCGCGCGCGCGTTACTGTCGTTACTGTCAAATGGTTATTGGCAGAAGTAGTGCGAGAACAGTCCACGCAGTCTCGAAAACACCGAGCGAATATAGATATAAAACCGGAAACAATTCACTTTGATTTTGTTGTTGCTGTTTGCGAACTTTGTGGCTCTCTTTTAGAGAGACTCTTTTACGCGAACTTTTTGCGCTTACATATTTTTCACGCGGTTAGATTTCTATCCCAGATATCGTCGGAAACAGACAAAGAAACATAATGACTCGACGTAATGCTCGTGGCATGCGACATAAAAAAAAAAAAAAAAAAAAAAAAAAACACTCGCCACACCCGCCGACAAAATCGCTGTCGCGGGACGAAATGTTAATTAACATTTATTACGAGCTCATTTTCTTTTTCCCGACTCTTCCCCCTTCCGGCTGTGACGGACGAATGTCGCGCCTTTTGAAACGGCGCGACGCGTTTTCACGCGAAATTTCCGAACGGTTCCGCAGGAAAAGCCATTGACTATTGTGACGGATGTCTAATGAAACATGAAAACGCTATTCATTCCGCGGAAGAGTGATATAATAAACGCCGACCGCGCGGAAACGCCATTGATGGGAAGTTCTGAAAATGGCACATGCAAATGCGCCACCAAACTCATCGCTCCTCTTTCCCCGCCTCTCCGCATGCAAACCCTTCTCGTTTCGCCGCTAACGAAGCGGCATCCTGGAGGCGCGTAACATCGAAAACGGTCGTCTGGCGAAAAATATCGCGGCCGGTCGAGAACGCGTAACTATTTACGGGTGCACGCGCGTATATATGAACATACATCGAAGTGGGACATTCATCATCGCGTATATATTTCACGTTAGTTACGCTAACGAGCGAGCCTTAGCGCGCTATGAACCGCCGCGAGCATATCTAAACGAGGAAAATTGCACGCAAGCGACGTCTGAAATTTTTTTTTCGGAAGAAAAAGCCGAGCGTGATGATCACGACTAATTTGTCGACACGGAATTGATACGGACAGACGCGCGTAATTATTCGCGCAATTTGTTGAAAGAAACGCAAATCGTGTAGAAAAATGTTAAAAAAAAAAAAAACATGTTTTCTTGTTGCTCAAACAACAAACGCGTGTGTGCGCGTGTGTGTTCGCTTGTAAATCCGCGTAATGCAATTACTTATATTGAGCTACTCTTTTTTTTTACGTAAAAAACGTAAAACAAGTGTGAGATTATTTTTCTAAGTATAATAATACTACCGGTAAAAATTTCGTTAATTGTATCCACTAATTTCAATTTTAAATAACACCGCGAAGCAACGCGCACGCGCGCGCTTGCATGTTCGTTCTTTCGTACATACATGAGGCAAGGTTTTTTGATTGTAACTGAAATGGGAATTAATCCGGACGTTTATTTGAGAGAATTATTCACGGCAAGTGTGCGTAAAAATATGCATAGTGATTTATCGAAACTGGGAATATAATTCGCGCGGTGCCGCGTGCGCGCGCGCGCGCAACTGTCAACCTCGGATTGAGAGCCATTTCTCTCGCGCATTCGTCTCGCATTATATTTTCGTGGACACGCAAAAATACAGACAGGCGGCGACGTTTATAAAATTTAGGTTGATCGAAATATCGCGCCATGCAAATGACAAAATTCTGAATATAATCCAAACAAACTGAACATTCGATTTAATATTATTCCGTAATGCACGTCACGTGCTCTCCCTTGACATATTTATAGCCCGCGCTATTCGTTAGTGTTGCCATTTGTAACAACGATCGATTATTGCTAGAATATGTAATATTATATTGCACGTGAAGATATGTATAGAAAAATATAGAAAAAAAGCAGCGTGGATTTTTTTTTTTTTTATAACGTACTTATTTCTTTTCTCTCTTTTTCTTTACATTATAAATATACACAATTATTGTTGTTATATAGAAACTGAAATCACGTGCATGTATTTCGGACTTACCGAATTCTTGCACTTCGGACAGACGCATTTGGCTTCCCCGCTGCTGTCGCTCTCGCACTCGCTGTAGAACTCGCACTTCTTCTTCTCGCAGCCGTCTGTGAACAGGCGATGATTTACGATTATCATCTATCTCTATATCTGTGTGAGGATTTGACACAAATTTGACTGACGTGTTCCTTCATCACTCTCTCAGACCCTTATCCCTCGAACCGACATTCCGGCGAGAAACCGCATTGACCGTATTTGCAAGTGACGGGAGCGGGAAAGAGGGAGAGAAGTAACATTAATAAAAATTCTCGCGAATATTTGCATACCGGCATCCGAGCGGAATTTTCACAGCCAGGAGGGAGAGAAAGAAGGAGAAACAGAGAGAGAGAGAGCGGCCGAGAAACAAAGGGTAAGTATCGAAATGTGAGAAGTAACCGAATCCTCCCTCTCGCCGAGAACGACGGAGGATGGGAAGATCCGCAAGGCTTGCCAGTCGCAAAGTTATCTTTAGAATTCATTGAAATCCACGGCGGATGTAAAAGAGAGAAAGTTGAAGAGAAAAATACGGGGGGGGGGGGGAAGGAGATTCCGTCCGCCTGCATTGACGTGTCGATGATGCTCGCGGCGGGAGGACAGTTTCCCGTCCTCGGTTTTCCAGCGCGGGGGGTTCGAGAATCATCGCGCGCGAAGCGTGACTGCGAACGGGGGGAAGGGGGAGGATGGAAAAGGAAGAAGGGTGGCGTAAGTGACGCGCGCGCGGCAAGGAAGTGCCATGCATATGCATCGTGCATGCCGCGGGGTAACAACTCATCACGATTTCAGCAGCCGACCGACGTCGCGAAAACGGAACGCGCACGCGAAGCCGCCAAATTCCACCGGCACGTTCCGCTCGCGACTTCTAACGCGAGTCCGCGTGGCGATGAAAATTATCGCCGCGCGTGATTTACAAGAGATCGCGTGCCACGCTCCTTGAAACTCTCTAATTTCGAGTATTTCTATTATTACCGCGAGAATATCCCCGCGGAAACATGATGTACTTTACGCTCCAATTATGGAAAAACGTTTACACACTAATGTGTGTGTTTGAATTTCTAAAATTATATACGCGTGAAAACAAAAATGAGACGAAATCAAATATCACCACAGACATTTCGCGAAGGATTTCATTCGATCGTACTGTAAAATATATATCTCGAAATTCAAAACTTTCGTGCTTCGAGTTTTCTCTTCTTTCTCTCTCTCTCTCTTTCTCTCTCTCTTATCTTTTTTCTCTCCGTTCTGTGTGATTTCGAATTCGCAGGTTGCCGCGTTCGCCCGATATTAAAAGCAATCCAATCTTTTCGGCGAGTACGTGTGTTATATGAGGAAAGTTTGGTAAACCTCCCGGCACACATCGCGTTACCACATCGCGTATCGTAGATACTCGGATACGACGCGCGTATCCACTCTCATCGCGCTCTCTCATCTCAGGGTGCACACGTCTCCCCCCTCCCCCATCTCATCAGATTTTTGTGATGGAAATTACTGTTTGTGTTTAGACTAACTTTTCGCGAGTACGAGGATTTTATATTCCCGGAGCCTTTAAGCGTCGAAGGATCCCGATCCGATGAGAAGGCGGATGGGGTTCGATGGAATCGCTCATGTTGGTACTCATCGCGGGCTTTTGATAAATCTGCCGTCTGATAGCAACGGGACGCGCTTGCCCACGTTGACAGGTGCAACTTTTTAATAAACATGCAAATCGGAAAATGTTGCAATTTATTTTTCTACACGGACTCGCGCAAGACGCGAACACGAGTTCCCGAGGCAGAAAGTTTGCAGATTGATCTTCCCAGACGCGGAGTTTGGCGATGTATTTGACGATGGCGATAAATACTTACATTTTTTATTTACATTTTTCCAAGTCGTTTTCCCCATTTACGTCGTACATTTCGATAAACTCGGAAACAATTTCACAGATTGTTTTCTCTCGACGAAATGTATTCTTACAATTATTTTAATTGTCATTTGCGCGAATTTGACTTTTATTTCGCTGTTCGCGCGCTCATCTTTAAAATATCAGTGCTATCAGTTCGAGTTTCGTTCTACGTAGTTCCTACACGTCCGGAAACTGCGCGCGACTATCAGAGATAGAGGAAATACTCGCGCGCGCGCGAGAATGTGTGCATTTGCGTTGTAAATGAAAAGTGCCAGATGTCACCAGATGCAATCGCTTCTCCTCGAGGCGAAGTTGCGCGTTTGTTTCGCCGCTGAAAAGCACTTCATTCGCGAGCGATTTCCATAAAGACGAGCGGAAGAATAAAACCAGGGGGGGGGGGAGAAGAGATGGAAAAGTGGAAATAAAGGATTCTCATCCTCAAGGTTTAATTGCGGCCGGATACCTTCGTTTTTACGTTGTTAAATCGTAGCTCTCAAGCGAAAGAACGACACAAACGGGGTATTGCAATATTTAACAGTACAATATTTGCCGTTTAAAAGCAATGCGCATCGCGAGTTTGCGCCTCGCAAATTTATCAAGTTTTTTTTTTTTTAATTTTTTCTAGGATTCTACGCGCCTCCACGATTTTAATATCTCGCTCGTCAAATATTTCAGTTTATTTTTCTTGTGTCTAATAAGTCGAAGGCGCGTGTCCGTTTTGAGGTCGTTGTGAGAATTGTGTGTTTCGACAGAAAAAAATTCAAGACAAATCGAAGGGCGGGTGAAGCGTGATATTCATCGAATTCTAAGAAAGGGCGCGCACAGGACGGAAAATTGCCGAGGAATTTCTTTCGTCCTTTTGAGACGACGACGACGACGACGACGACGACGACGACGACGGCGGCTCGTCGTTCTGGAATATCGAGAGGAGAAGGAGGGTCGGATTAATAAGAATGAAATTGCAGGGTAGGGACCAACGTCGTAAACGTAAAGTACACGGTCGATGAAATCTCCTTCACTACTTCCGTGTCTCCCTCTCTCCCGCCCTCACGCGCGGTCAGAACTGACGGAGGCCAGAGCCTCCGTTGTTGGGTAAAAGCATCGAAGAAAATAATAAAATGAAGATTAATAGCGCGAGCTCGCGTGCAGCCGCGATGATGCATCGTCCAGTGCGGTATGCATGAAGTTGTTTACGATATCGTCCGGGGGAATTCGCGCGAGTGGGAAAACCGAAGGAAAAGAAAAGCTCGAGACGCGGTATCGCTGGAAATATCTGACGTGGGCCGGAGCGTAACTTTATCAAACGCGGCGCTCTTATCGCACGTATTCTCGGAAAAAAACTATGTAAAATGCAGCGGCATAATAATAATAATAATAATTCGACCCGAAGTGTTTTATCAAACGGCGCTGCGAATCGACAACATGAGAAGTATTCAAAAGAATATTATTCTTATGAATTGCAGAAGAGATCGATTATTAGGCAAGAAGATGGTTCGCGCGCGATTTGTAATTTCCAATCAAATCGTAACTCTCGCAATCACAGTTTGCTCTTATCGGTTCGCATCGGAGGACGCGACGGAGGTAAAAGTGCGGACGGGACCGGCCGATCGATGTTTAATTCTGGGGAAACACGCGAGGCCATCGACGTTAATCAAGTTTCATGCCGCCGCGCTACTTAAGATCGTTCAGAAATCCGTTATAAATTCAATTTACTCGGGGGCCGGATATTCAAATTAGTCGTAGCAAGTTTTAAGTTACCGCCGCCGCTGTCGGCGCGGTTACGCGACCGTAAATTAACCCCCTGCTGTCCGACCACTTCGGCATATTAAAATCACAGATTTGTTCTCTTAACGCGACCGACCTCCCTGCCGCGAAATGGAAATTATTTTCCGCGCTCCGATATTAGCGACCCCCCTCCCGACAAAGGCGCATTAATGCGGAACCCCATCGGATTGGAATTCAGAATTTTGCGATATTAAAAGTATCTTTTTTTTTTTCGCATGGAGGTTTTTTTGCAGAGCTTTATTAAAAAAATTCACTAGTCAGCGATGTTTAATTTATATTTTTACGACGACGACGGGAACTGAGATCGTATATGTGAGAAAAAGTTACTGGCAGAACAAAAAATAAAATTAAAAAGCACAAACAATTTAAATACGTTCGAGTTGTACGGAAAAAGAGATAAAATAAAACACAAAATGTTGACTTGTTCCGTGTTATTAATATCAACTTCAAGGTTAATATCGTTTTCAACTCAATAACGTCAATAATGCATGACATTGTAATAGGAAGAGGATTCTAGAAGCGCATTTGCGCGGCCGCCGGAATTGTGCCGCGAATCTATTTACGGAAGTACTCACTGCACTGTCCTTGGTACAGAATGCGTATCTCCCGTCGATGTTGACACGCCTCCAGGCGAAGCTTGCACTCGTTGCCATAGCTGATGCCATCATCGCCGCACACGGGCTGAAATTCTGCCGGACAAGTCGGACACTCGCACACTGCGGTGTCACCGTTCTCCGCGCAAATTGCACCCCATTGACACACCTGCGAACCGAATAATTTGCACACACGATTGCCTTGACATATTGCCGCGCAACAAAATCTGAAAGTATTATCGCACATCTCTCTCCCATCGAGAAAGTTGATTAAACATCAATAATATCTTCACAAATTGTCAATTTGTCGACGCAAATTATGATAATTACAACCGTTAAATATAATTTTCTACAGCGTCAAAAGATAATTACGCTCTTTATCTCTGTTTTTATTGATTACTTCAATAATTAAATTAAATACACACACACATATTCTGGGGCGAGAGAAAAATATACCAAAAAACGTGACGGTAATTATAGTTTTAACGGGGAATTTCTCGACTATACATCGAGGTTCATAAAACCATTTGTGGGAGGAAACGTACGAGGAGAGAAGGAGGAGTTCGCGATACTCGAAATGTCTTTGCGAAATTTATCGAGTTCGATCTCTCTTTTCTCCCCTTCTCGCCGTTTCTTCTCGCGCCGGAATTATGTATCGACTTTCCCACGGAGATACCCGGAGCTCCGTGTCATCCAATTAGCGACAATTGCTTTCGGCGGAGGAGCTCGTCGAAAATGGTGAAGATCCTCACCGCGAGCTTTCGAATTTTGCGGGAAATCGAGAAAGAGTATCGGGAAAAGGAGAAATAGAGAGAACGAGGAGAGAGGATATTCTCTCCGTGCTCCATTGGTCTCTTGATCCCTTCCAATTTCTGCGGTGAATACATCTCGGCCATTTCCATTTCGCGTTCCACGTCGATTACAAACCTTGTTTTGTAGACCGATAGTGTGAGGAGATCCTCTAACTCTAAATCCCGCCGATTTTGAACGCGGTTTTCTTAACGAAATCTAAATATCCGAAATCAATGTTATGATATGGTATTGCAAAACAACTCTGAGATCTGTAATCGAGCTCTTTTGCTCTCTTTTACTTTGTTCGATATATCGATTACGCGACAAATACTGAGAATATTTAAGAACGTTCGATTTTTCCTCTCGTCTCTCATATTTTTCCACAATCAATAGATGAAATTTCATTGAAACATGTCACGGAACGGTATAAACCATAATGCGGCTGACGTTCGTCAAGAACCGAGACGCTCCCCGAAGAGCAATAATTTGCGGCGTTGAAACTCCGATAGAGCGCACACGGCGACTAAGTAATCTCCCTCGCGTAGCGTAAAGCAGAAGCCGCGAACGTGTTTAGGCCAGGGTTCTCTCCCGCGTACGTTTTCGGCATGTGAAACGGCTAACGTGGTCAATTGAGAGACTGACCTTCTCGGAACAAGGTCCTCGGGAGCCGCATATGCCAACGTAAGCGACCTCGATGTTGCTCTTCGTCAGACACGCCTGTCTCTTCAGCTCGCACATGGACGTGTACGTGGTCCCGCCGCGGGCGCACACGGGTCTCATCACCGGCTCGCACTCGGGACCGCACTCGCAAGTGGCGATCCCTTGCCGATTGATCGCGCACTGTTCGTAGAAGTCGCATTTCGCCGCCTCGCAGGGATTGTGACCTGCAAAATCGAGAGAAAATGCGATTTTTATTTGTAAAAATTCTTACTCCAAACGGAATGCTTGAAAAATTGCGTTCTCAAAATACAGACGGTAAAAAATACGAGATTTCCATTAATTTAATATCGAGAAAATAATTTTGTAATTTGCGATATTTTTCGAGAGCGATATGAGAAGAGAGAGTTAGCGATTATCGCATTTTTGAGATTTCAAATATTTTTTGTGCTTTTTATTTTGTGATCAATTTTAAAACAAATATTGCAATATTTTTCTGTTCATTCAATTATATTGTTTTGCTACACAGCTACGCGCGATCGAACACATCTTTTAGCGAAAGTTTTTAGCAAACGCGATCGCGCGCAATGCGCGCGGCGAAACGACTCGTGCGAGAGGCGCAATTTTCCGAATGCTTCGATGCAAATTGATATCGGATTCTCGTTTCGGGTCGTATGTGTGTATTACCGGAGCTGCAGCCGCCGTTGTAGATTTTCTTGAGCGGCAACCTCGTTCGACAGGCCTCCTGTCGCAGGTAGCACTCGTTCAGATACGTTTTCCCGTCGCTGCCGCAAACCGGCGAGAGCGCGATGTCGCATTGTTCCCTGCAGCGACAAGCCGGTTGTCTCGAGCTGTCCAGCTGACAGATTTCCGGCTCAACGCACTCGACGCTTCCGCACGGATCTGTGAAATTAATTTGCAACAAATATATTACATCGATTCGAGCAATTTATCGCATCTCGATTACGTTTTCTTTTTTTTTTTTTTTTGTCAATGTAATTTCACTTCGATGATTATTTGCGTACGAGATACGCGAGAGTTTACGCGGTAGAACCAGGATAGGAGGGTGTTAGAATAGCGATGAAGAGATGTGCTCGAGGGATGGGTTCAAATGGAGGTGGTACGCGGCTGCACCGAGATTAATCTTCGCCCTCGACCAAGGAAGGAAGTTGGATTCCGTTTCCTGTCTGCAAGCGGGTTGGGTAGATTTCGACCTTATACCGCCTGCTGACAAGGCAAGTTTCTCTCCTCTGAACGGTGTTGGTGGTGTTTCTCGGGTTTAGCTCGAGTTACAGTCCAGTGGAGCGACTAAACTCGAGCCCTTCCGACCCGATCCGGTATCGTCCGATACTCCGCCCGCGGGCGCACAGTTCGAGCCTAATCGATCTTCGAAAGTACCGCGCGCGTTACATGTATCGCAAACATACATGTACATCGAAATAGAAACCGTCATTATTTTATAATCAAATCGTTTCGTATTATAAACCTCTCGAGTGTCCTCTTCCCCCTCCCGTCTTATCTTTTCTTATATTCTTATTTTTATTTGAATGTCTCGAGATGATTAGGCGCTTATCAACGGGAAGGAGGAGAAGGGACGAAGAAAAACACTCTTCTTCGCGCCTCTTTTATACGCTTTTCGCAATTCCATCGCGCATTCAAGAGAAGAGACGCCCTCGTGTCGCGTCTATCGCCTGCATCGGATGAGATAGAGAGCGATGTCCTTTCAAGGTCTTCCCTTAATGGGATTTCTCATCCTGCTTCTTTTCTGCCTGCAGCCTTCATCGAAATACCGGCCACGATCCGAACCCTCGGAGAGAACGAGAGAAAAAGAAAGAGCGAGCGAGTGAGAGAGAAAGAGAAAACGTGCCGGGGTACGGTTACGCCGGCGCGTTAACTTCACGCGACATTACCCTGATGCGGATTTCTTTGTATTATCGGAACCGGGGGAAGGCGCGACGTGAAAACCGCCGTCTGTGCTGGAAGACCCTTTTCAGTATGGACGGCGGACTTGTGCCGTTCCACGATCGGGAATCTCGCGTGGAACGCGCGCGCATCAGACACGGCAATGCGACGCGATATTACGCGAGTGACTGATGAAATTCTTGTATTTACTCGCGGATTTGATTCGGAAAGACGCAAATATAATTGTTTACGCGCGCGATACAAAAAATATTAAAATTATGAAGATACGAAACAGCAAAATGACGCTTGTGATTAAAAATTATTATTTAACAGATACTCCTCTCTATCTCTCCCGAGTTATTGGTACTTACCTCGAGGTGATTTTCGCGGATAGCGAAAACGCCTCTGAGGCAACCGACTTACGTACACACGAGACGCGAGATAGTGCATCCTAGTTACTTCCGCCAAAGCAACTGCAAATATCGATCCCTTTTAGTCGCCTTCCTTTCACGTGCAGATACCGGCGCGCATACCTTCCCTCGCATTCTACGAGTACTGCAAACGGGGGAGAATATCTCAAAATCGTTCTCGGTAAAAGCTCTTGTAAATTGCCCGTCGCCTTCGCCCGCGGACGGAACGAGTCAACACAGCACCCATCTCGCTCTCGTAACTTCACAATTTACCGACTTGGATTCTATCTTACTAGTCAAAACTATGTGAAAAATCAAGTGAAATCAATAAATATTGGTAGTTTTTAATATAAACGTATGAAAAAATTTATTATATGTATGAAAAATATATGAAAAAAGTTATTCGCGCACACACACTGTCGGAGAGAGATCACTTTTTACAACAAAGTTGCTCAAAAGACTTTTCATCATGACCTTCATATAACTTTTCCGCTCTCGTATCTCTCAACCGTGCCGCAAAAAGCGTGACTTTTCGCCTGTCACTCGGGAACTGTGGGAATATGACGAGGTTGTTCGATATATTACACAGGTTGTACAAAGGTTGTATAAAGGTATTATATCTGGAGAGCAATGACTTGGTTTATGTTAACAGCATCTACGCGACTATGCTTCCCGACTTGATGCCCCACCTGCCTCCGTTCAATCCAACCTCTGAGACGTCTTGTTCACCTTGTGTCTTTTCACGAATCTCTCTCTCTCTCTCTCTCACTTTCGTTTCTTTTCTCGAAATTACTTAGGATCCGGGACGCGTAAACATGAGCGCGCATAAGAGCCTTTGGGGGGTGCCAGGCCCGGGACCGGGAACAATTTACGGGGCTGCGAGAGACGTAAAATTTCGACAGAGTTTCGAAGCCGCCGTGCAAGCCGGACAAATTGCTCAGTCTGCTTGTGTAAAGATAAGTTTTTTACGAGTACCGTCAGGACGGAAACGTGGCGGTCGCTGTGATACCCTGGGTTTTTGCTATTGCGGATAATCGACGGCGCCGCCGAAAAGTGAAACTGAATCTCGGAATTCGGAGATTAGCGCAGCGATCTCGCTTGAATCCTCTGTTTGAATTTTATTTATTATATTGAAGTATTTTTTTTTTTTTATAAGTAAATATTTCATAATTGTTTGAGCAATTATATCTATACGTGCTTCGATATTTTTGTCGCGATTTTTTATACCTGGCAAAAATAAATATCAGCCTAATAAGCGCAACAATCATTTTTTATACTCGAACTTGCGCGTATAAAAGAGAGAATCCGTTCAGCATTTTGCCAGTATCTGCTAGTTTTTAGCGGGGACAGAACGTTCGTTCCTGTCCCGTAACCAAGCGCAATCTCGCCCGCCTATCGACACTTACACGATCATCGATAACCGATCGCACCCCGTTACTCACATTCGCTCGTTTCTTGCCAACTAGCGACGCCTTCGGGCGCCAAGTCGTTTCCGGCGAGATGGCCTCGCTCTCTCTTCTTCTTCTTCTTTTTTTCGCCTATCGCGCGCGCGCGCGCGTCCTGTTTCTATTCCCGGCTGCGGAATGTCGAAATCGTTTCCTCGCACACAACCGCCGAAATTTCCGGCTCGTTGAGTTCCGTTTGCAAAAGGTTTCTTGGATAAACACATTTGCCCCGTTGGTTTGTCTCGAGGTTGGTTCGCTCTCTCTCTCTTCTTCGTTCGCGCTTCCCTCTCATTCGCTTTCTCTTCGCTTTTCTCTCGCGCGAAGGTCGTGTCTCCCGAAACGTCTCTCCGGCGTCTTCAGACCGACTCGGCGAGTGTGAGAATTTAGTTGAATCCATTTCCGAGGTGCCACGTCCTGGGAATCCGATGTTCCTTCATGACCGGCTCTACCTTTTCCCGGTCGACCCTTATTTCGACACGTTCGAGCGTGAAGAAAATAGCGCGCGAGCTCTCTTTTCTTCTTTCTCACGTGGCTGCGGGATATGCGCGTGACGGGCGCGACTTGCGAGCGGCGTCCTCTCACGAAAGAGGAAGAATGTAGCGGGAGATGAAGATGATAGAGGCGTTTCTCTCTCTCTCTTTCTTTACCGAGAGCGTTCGAGGAGGAAAAACTCGTCTTGAAGAGAACCGAGAGGCACAAATGAGTTGGGAAAATATTTTCGATAAAAAACCGAGAAAAAGTTTAATAAAACAAAAACAAAAAAATCACATCAGCCACAAAAATCTTTCGGCAACGATATAGATGACGTACAAATGTGAAAAGTAAGTAAAAAAAAAAAAAAAATAAACTTTTCCTCGAGTACGATAGAAAATTCGTTGTTTCATCGATCTTCTGAGAGTGTAGTTCTTGTGTTTTCTCTTTCTCTTTTTCTTTCTCTTGTATTAATATTATTGTTAAAAACTTGTCGAGAAGTTAAAAAATAGTATTCTCAATGTTACATAATTTTCCTCTGTTTATATTTACCATGCTAATAAAGGCAGCTTATGTAAAAGAAAAGTCGATAATTATGACGGGTTTTCCAACAAACCCCGCCGTCTCTTAAGTCGGTTTCCGCGCGGGTTTCGAGCCCGCGAGAGAAGGTTCGACCGAGGTCTCCTCATCCACCTCGTTTTTCCTCGTTTTCCGTTTTCCGTCCAATCACGACCACGAAATAGTAGCTGCGCCAGGAGGGTTGAAAAGTCTCGAAACTTTCGGGAGTTAATTTGATTTATCGTCGTACCGTCACTTCAGATTCATGCCTCGAGCCGTCCTCCGCCCATTTCCGATTCCTCATCCCGGGAGGAGATCCGCGAGAGAAATTCGCGAGTGGAAGGTTACGCGAGAGATCTCGACGCTTTATAGGGGGAATTTATTATTGATTTCGGGGGGAGGCAGGGGAGGAGGAGCGTTTAAAAGGGTCGTAACTGGCGCCGATTGATAAAAGAGCAACTCCATTGTTGTACTAGGCTTTTCCGTCCAACGAGGATCGACTGAGGAAACTCCCTTTTTCCCCATCCCCCTCTCTCTTTCTCCCTTTCTCTCAGACATCTCTGCTATTCTTTTTCGACCATTCCTGGCCGGATATTGCGTTTCATTGTTCCTGATATAATACGAAGGCAGAAACAGTGAAACGTAAAGGGGAAGACGTTCGTCTTTGTAAACTTCCGGCGCGCTCACCCGGCCTTTTCCTTTTCGACTTCTTTTTCTCTCTCTCTATCTCTCTGTCTCTCTCTCTCTCCCTCTCTCTCTCTCTCTCTCTCTCTCTCCGCACTGCTGTTTGCCTCTACATCTCTATTACACTTCCTTTTTCCGTGTACATCGTTGGCCGTTATTAAGCCCCGGGAAGATAGATCGCGTCGTATACGACGAACGCCGCCGCGGATTTACTCTTCGTGCGGCTGCACAAGGATTATTATTTTCAAATATCGCCTTTACACGCTCGCGGAATTTACGAGCAAGCTCTCCGCCGAGATCTCGTACCAAGATGTTGTTCCGTGTGTTTTAATCACTACGAAGAGACATGCAGTTTTTTATCCTTACGAATCCTTTCGCGATAAATCACATCCGCGACTTTTGCGTGTCTCAAAAACAAAAAAAACAAGAGTAAAAGAGAGAGAGAGAAATAAATAAATTGTGTTAAAGTTTCTATCACGAAAAACGATTTTGGTCTTTGCGTAGCAGAGTTTTCGCGAATTTCGAATTTCGCTCCGCAAGCTCTGCTCTTATTATTAAATCATTCGAAATTAACCATTTGCGCAACTCCATTTGCGCCCGTATGTCTCCAACAGTTATCTCCAAGGAGATTGCAGATTGGAATCGTTCGGCAACGTATTTAACTAGCTCGTTAACCGCCCCGCCTGCGCGATTACCGTAACCGTTACCATATCCACCATATCGGAACGCGCCGCGCCGCGTAGAAGAAGCGATGGAGCGAGCGAGGAAAGAGGGCGGAGAGAGGCAGGGATGGACTTACCTAATCCTAAGCAAACACGGCCTACTCCCGATAGCTCTACCTGTCTGATCAAACATTTGTCTTTACTACTCGGTTGATTAAACGCCTGCCAAGTTTGTACTGCTCCCTCGTGGTAGAAGGGAAAAAGGGAAACTGCGGGGAGAAGCAAAGGCAGATCTCTCTCTCTCTCGTTCGCGAGAGAGTGTCTGCGACTACTTGTGGTACACGAGCGATGACAAGCGTGTCAAGGAGATGGGTCGCCTCGGACTACGCGCGCGTAATTTCTCCGAGGAGAAATGTGACGGCTTTGCCAATTGTGTGTTTCGTCAATATTTAAGATGCCCCTTGAGATTTCGTGCGATTCGCGGTGGAGCATAAATTTTGGAAAATACATGTAGCGATAACGGAAGTCTCTCTCTCGTTCCTCTTCCATTCCTTTTATTGAACATCGAGGAAGGCTTTACCTTAGCCGAGATTAAATGTTGAAATTTTATCAACAGAATCCTTACGAGCGTCGTTAAAAACAGATACAAGTTCCTCTATCCGACTATTACCGGACTCGGAATTATTAAAATTTTGAAGGAAATTAAAAGAGAGAGAGAGAGAGAGAGAGAGAGAGAGAGAGAAAGAGAGAGAGAGAGAGAGAGAGAGAGAGACATCTCTCACAGATTTTAATAAACAATTCCTAAAAAGGAAGTAAAGAAACTCTGGAGCGGAGAAGAGATTCTCTGTGAGGAACGTGCAAAGAGAAGGAATAACGAAAATGTAAATATTTAAGGGACGGTTATGGTTGGTCGAAAGAGAGGAAATCCCTCTCTCTCTTTCTGACAAATCGCTTTAGCCGAAACTCAAATAATCGTAACGAAATATGGTCCGGAGAAAGGCGAAGTGATGACGGTGGGGGTAACAGTAGGTAAGCAGATTTGCTCCACACCAGCAATTTGTCGCGGTGTGTGTAACTTGTTGACACTGAACAATGAAATGCGACTGAATGGAAAATGATGGCTCGCTCGAAAACCCGGCGACACTTCGCGATACGGAATAACCCGGTAATAAATTTATCTTTCTGAAGTAAATATATTTCAAAATTAATTTCACATATCGTAAAATACTCAAAATAAATATTTTATTTATTCTTTCATGTGTGTGTGTGTAAAGGTAATTTATGATCTCTTGAATTTTGAAATAACATTTTGTAGAGAAAATATATATTATAACTCTCGATTCTCATAATTTTTTTCTTTCTTTGTGATTTTTATTTCCTCTCTGAAAAGTTCCGACACAGATGCGATAATTACGTTTTAAACAAATATCGCGAGATATCTCATAAAACCATATAATACACATATGAAAGGTGTCAGAAATAACGCATAAAAATCAAACTCTAAAAATAGAAAGAAGGAGAGGAAAAACAACACGTGACTTTTGAATCGATTGAGACTAAAACGAAATTGATCAGTTCAGTCGTTCTTGAAATATTGCGCCATGAAAATCTTGTCAGTCTTTTCGGTCGCATAAATTTGGCGTATAAGAGCAAAAAAGAGAATATTATATATATTATATATAATATTCTATATCTATATATAATACATATTATATATATACATATATTTATTATTATATTATATATATATATACTATAATTATATATACTATAATTATATTATATATCATGTATAATATATATATACTATAATATACATGATCAAAGTCAGTAACCCCGCCGCGATCACGCGATCGAGGTCGGTGACCCTGCCGCGATCACGCGACCGAGGTCAGTGACCCTGCCGCGATCACGCGACCGAGGTCAGTGACCCCCCCCACCAAGGCCGCGCGCCCGCGGTCAGTGACCCCGCCGCGGTCGCGTGGCCGAGGTCAATGACTCCGCCGCGGTCGCGCGGCCGAGGTCAGTGACTCCGCTGCGGTCGCGAGGCCGAAGTCAGTGACACCGCCGTAATATATATAGTGTAATGCGTATAATACAATACAATATAAGATATACTATTATAAATATATAATAAAATATATATATATATATATA
>NW_018020596.1:659200-697745 GCF_002006095.1 Pseudomyrmex gracilis
AGTATATATATATATTTATATTATATAATATTAATTTATATATAATTTATATATAATTAATTTAATGCGAGAGCACGTGCCTCTTGATTATACTTTCGCTCGGGATCAACATTCGCTCGAAGTTCCGACCATTTGCAATAATAGGAGCACTTACCGCATTTCCCACGAAACGCCACGGTGATGTTAGCACCTTTCGCGCAAGCGGCTCGATTTAGGTCACACTGCGTTGGATAGTCGATCCCATCCGTACCGCAGACAGGTCCCGATTCCTCGTGATCTCCCAAATTTGGGCAGGATTCCAAGCATTCGCAAGTTGCCTCCTTGCCGTCTCTGCTTCGTACACAATGCGAGCCTTGCGAGCAGTTCAAGTTCACGCAGGGATCTTTGATCTCTGCAAAAGAAAACATCAAAGCACGATTATTAATCGGTGCGTCCCAATAAGATCAACGATCTGTCATTTTATTATTTAAAGAAAAACAATTTAATAATATTATCGCGCAAATAATTTTTTCTTTTGATTTTTCTCGCAAATAAATTCGAGCATTAAGTATTGTAAACGACAAGGCTGCTTGCCTTTTCGATCGAAAAACAGATCGAATGCAAGATTAAATACATCGCGCAAGATGGCTCTCTCTCCGCTTCATTGTGCGTGATAATGCGCGCGCTTCACGCAGAAAACGAATTAGTAATGGAGCGATAATCCGTTGACGAGAGAGCAGTTCGACGGTACGAACAATCTCGTTGATGGAAGCCGCTGACAGCTTCAATTCCGAAGTAACGGGACGAAAGCCAATGACGAATAGGATCAACGCCGCTTCATCGCGATGTACGTTTACCGAAGACAATCACGGCAGAGATACGTAGAGAATTTAATGCTCTTGTATTTGCGGATCGGAATTACCGCATACAGTTTACCGACGGAAATGTCAAGCAGCATGTAATCCTTCTCGCGATGCTCCTCGCAAAATGGTGCGACGTAACGTGTGTCATTGTTGGCGACGTGCGCATGTCGATTCGCGAAGCGAATGCCTTTCACGCGTATTCACTTCGGTTTTAATGTGAAAAATATGCTCGAGCGAGTTTTAAATGTAAATGTTTTTGGCCTCTCTACATTCCGTTTTACAAATTCTTATCCATATTCGCGCGCGCGCGCACACACACACGATATATGTTTCGTTTCGTTTGCACAAATCTCGCAAATTTCATTGTTTTTCATCGTTTATTTGCGCTCGTTCGCATTCCTCTTCGCGATAATCAGCGGCTGACTTTTTCAACCGAAAGACCAACTGTGCGAAAATTCTTTTCGGCGCGCGTGTGTCATTCGGTTTGTGTGTGTGTGTGTGTGTGTGTGTGTGTGTGCACGCGCGCAAACGAAAAATGCGCGATTCGCGGTTCGCGGCGCTTAATCAATGATATTTTTTTTATCTGTGACGCTTCGCATCGCGACACCGCCGTCGCCGCCGCCGCCGCCGCCGCCGCGAAATGTAATTGCGAACTGTAAACACGACGAGGTGACGTACGTGTACACGCGCGGACCGTAACGCGCCGTGAAATTAAATCCTCGCGATTCGCGATGAATAAACTATCCGGTCCGCCGGGATTCACTCGTGACGAAATTTTCGCGCGCGGCGGTTGCATTTTCAGCTCGGCTGAAAAAAAAAAAAAAAAAAAATGCGTGCCGGATCATTAATCCCACTTTCCCTTCCCATTCTGTACGGCGATATATCCCTAAGGACCGAATGGTCAAAAAAAAAAAAAAAAAAAGAGAGCCCGCGGTTTTGTGTTCGGTGAAAATTTTATCGCGCGTGCGAAATTTGCGGGGCTGAATATTTCCATATAAGAGCGACGCCGAGCGACCGAGATATATATTTCTCGAGAAGAGTGGACGGCATGATGGTTTACGTTCAGTTGCTCGCGTGAATTATTTTACGCGGGAGAATTTTTGTCAAGTTCTTCCGCGATCGCTTCTCCGACAAAACAAAAAGATTTATAAATAAAAAACAAACTCTTCTACTCTTATATTTGTAATTATCTCGCTTTAAAAAGTACTTTAAAAACATCAAGTAATTCAATGACATGTCGATTTCTTAATATTTTCTTCATTAGATTTTGGTCTAAAATTTGTCTAAACTCTTCAATGAATTTTGTCACGAGTCAATCAGTTTTTCGACCACGTCTTTTCTTTCGCGTCAAATTCAATAAAAACGTCGCTTCGGCATTCGGTTGCGAATTAATGTTCGTACGCAACGGGGTTCCAACGAGGATCGCATTTTCAATTTCGGAGAACACGCTGAAAGAGCTCGCACAACGGATTCCTCGTTAATAATTCGTCAGTGACACAAACAAACGCCGAAGTTCCGCGGTAAAATTTCAATACTTTGGAGTAGCGGCGAGCCGCTCTCGAAACGTGACAACATACGCCGCGCGGTTCGCGACAACAACGCGGAAAATGATGAGAGAGAGTTTTGTTACAGGCAGCGCGCAAGTGAAATACCTTTCGGGAAAATGTAGCAGCAGCTTGATACCGTTAACGTGGCGCACACTATCAGCAGCAGAGCGTAGATCGTCGTCGTGCGCGACAACTGTCGTCGTCTGTCGCCCATTCTTCCGCAAATCAAATTCGCCATCGAACGACGCGTCGACGTTCGCGACGCGCGATTATTCATTCGGCTTTCTTCCCCGAATGTGCGTCTCTCTCGTTCCTTTCCTCGTGTAACGCCCGAATATCTGCGCTCGTCGAGGAAACCGCGCCACGAGGAGGATTATTTCGCAGTCTCTCGTCGCCCACGCGCACATGCACGAAACAAAAGCAAATATGGAAATAGCAAGCGGGTGAGTTTCTCTCTCTCTCTCTCTCTCTTTCTATCTACACGGACAGTAGCGGTGTCAATTAGGAACGATAATTGGAAATTCAAGCCGCGCGAGCGTTCGTGCGGTTAAGGGATGTGAATATAAATGCGCGCTAAGAGCCGTTTCGCTCGCGGCTGCTAACTCGAAACTAACGATTCTCTCTATTGTTTATTATTACGCTATTATTACCGTTGACTTTTGCACAAAGTCGTGCGTTGCCGAGCGCTCAAATGATTAAATCGATAAGCGAAATTCCTCTCGGAAGAACGGAGAGGGCTGATAAGAGATCCGTTTTGATGTCGCGCGGCACACAATGAGAAACCAGAACGGTGCGTTGTTCGCGAATTCCTACGTATATGCGCGAAACGTACGTATTTAGTCAGTCAATGCGGTCTTTGACGTTCTATAAACTCTCGGACTGCTAAATAACGATATAAACCCGAGATACAACGAGGCCTTTCGAACCCGTCCGTTTAATCCTCTGCAGGGCTTTGTATCTAGCAAGTGGAGAACTCGCGAGCGCGTTTTGTTTCATCCTGATCCTCCTCATCCTCCTCCATCTATCTATCTCTCGCTTCTTGCGGCCGCCTCTTCTCGCCCCTAATCAGTGATAGCGATGCAAAGCGGCCGTAACGTCATTACGGGCGTCGAAAGCCAGTAGCCGAGCCGGATGATTGATCGCGGCCTCGTTTGCATTCAATAACTCGCCGTCGGTGTATTTTCGATTTGGAATTCACCGCAACCCGATTATCGTCGTTAATGCATTTAATTCGCCGGTCAGTCGTCGCGCAGCTCCGAGCGACGCATTATTAATTATCGGTATGACAAACGCAATTAGCGGCCGCGTATATTCTCTCTCTCTCTCTCTCTTTCTCACTTGAGCGCGCGCGCGCGCGCGCTTACAACAAACATTTTCTCGCGCGAGAATCGATCTACTTCCGATTGTTTTAGATTTTTTTTCTTTTCGGTTAAATTCTACACCGCAACAGAGTGCGAGGCAACGATATGCGTAAGAGGCAAAAATTGATACTGCGGATAAATGTACTTGCGAACGAACAGTTGGCGACGCAAAAGCGCGCGCACTTAGTCCAAAGCAAACCTTCTGAGAGAAAAAAACATGAAATATACGATGCATGTGCGATAGCAAACAAAGCTGTAACAATATAAACAAGCGCCTACCTACATCAGGGTCACTTTAAAGCAATTGTATTACGCAACGAGCTGCTCAACAGGCAAAACACATTTGCATAAGAAGCTCGTTGCCTCCATTTTGTCGCGTGAGAGAGTTTGTAAAGCGACTTTGACTTTTACACATTTATTCGCGCGACGATGTGGATTTGCATTTGGAACTTGAAAAAGTTCTCGAAAAGAAGGAAACAAAAGTATCAATCTCAGATGTGGCATCTGAGCGATGTTGCATCTCGGCGACGTCGTCGTAAAATTTTTATTCGAACGCAATTCCCCTCGAAATTTGAAGCGGACTTCCCTCCGAGAAAAGAGGGTCGACGCGAGATCTCGAACGCGGGAGTGTTTTCCCGCGCGAATCGTAAGAGAATTAAATGACGAAGATATACACGCGGAAACGCGCGCCGCCGAGAAAGAAACTTGAAAAACGTTATCTGACTGGTCGCGTGGCAGATGTTACGGGTCGAGGGAGGCGGGCGATGCGAAATTAGATCCGGGGATTTAAATTGCAAGGTGAAGTTAATGAGGTGACTCAACTGAGAAATGGATGTTGAAGTTACCGGAGGTTTTGGAAACCGAGCGTCGAAGTTTGGGTCGAAAGTTTTTTTGACAAATCGTAAGAGAAAAGTCTTAAAACGCGCGTGCGCGTGTCCTTAACGACGGTCAAACAACGTTCTCATTAAGTTCGTCAAACGTTTGAAACACACACCGCGACGCCTTCTCGTCGAGAGAGACACGGCGTGTCAAATTTTTACACAATTAGCCACGTCAATCAGCGTGTTGGTAACGAACGCTCTCGTGGTTGGTTTCTTCCTCTCTCCCTCCCTCCGTTGCGTTGTTGGATAATTTGGTGGAAAAGCATGTATATTCACGATGTATGTATATTGAAAATAACACGCCGATGATAATCGTAGCGAGCATCACACTCGATTAAAATACAACGATTATCGGACACGTACGGAAAACGGGTGTGTGTGTGTGTGTGTATACGTTAGATTAATTGAACGTGAAATACTTTGCAACAACACGTTTTCTGTATTTGTAGCGTTGTGTTTAACTCGCGTCGATCTCGCGAAACAAAAAAGGATTGTTTAAGTAAAACGCGAAAAATTGTTATAATTCGCGCGATTGTCGTCGCCTGGACGACGACTGTTCAAACGAAACGTCTGGATGAAGTTGTTTTAATTCGCAATGTCGCATGTTCTGGTGTCGCGACGTTTTATACGTGACTTTTATCGCAAATAAAAACAAAACAAAACAAAAAATGTTGCTCCTTGTCAAGAGATTTTCTGTGAAGAGAACGAGTTAATTACGCGCATTCGTTTACTCTGTGTTGAGCGCTCGCTTGGAAAACGTAATATATTTTAAATTTTACGTGAAAAACAGTTACAAATTCATATCGGTTTAAGTTGAAAACAAATTTTTTTTTTTTTTATATCGAGTCGAGTATATACGCGCGAATATATTCGTGTGTATATAGTCAAGGAATTAATATTAATTCTCCGGTTGTAGTCTGGTTGTAATCGCGCGCGTGTCGCGAACCGTTCCAACGAGCATTCGCGGGATCAATCTGTACTATTTCATCAAAATCCGGAGGGATTTTGTGCAATCGCTTTCGATTAATGACAGGAATTAGTACACCGATAGGAATGCGCTATTAATGATCTCTTTTCATTCGTTTGCCGCTGATAAAATAATTATTCAACTGCATTCACGAAAGAGAGAGAGAGAGAGAGAGAGAGAGAGAGAGAGAGAGAGAGAGAGAGAGAGAGAGAGNGAGAGAGAGAGAGAGAGAGAGAGAGAGAGAGAGAGAGAGAGAGAGAGAGAGAGAGATTTCCGAAACTCGGAATGAAACGATCTTGTGCGATCGATCGTTGTTTTGTGCGACGTAGCGAAATTGAATCGCCAATTCAGCGGTGGAAAAGTACATTTCACAGTAACCAACAATTGCCTAATTTGAACGAGAATCTCGCTAGCGGCGCAATACGCACATACAGAGCCTTTCTCTCTCTCTCTCTTTATCTATGTATCTCTCACTCCTCTCGCTCTCTCTCTCTCACTTTCCTCCAGCTCTTCACCATCCACTTCGGTCCCTCCGGCGCGTCGACGTAATATCGTAATTAATAATCCATTCTGGTTGGTTTTTGCCGGTGCACCTGACCGTCGCAGCTCGCCGTTACCGCTTACAGATAATTTATTACCGCAGACCACCTGCGTGGCATTTACTCCTGTGTTTTTTCACACAATAATTCGCTTCGGTTTCAACGACTCGCCCGCGTCGAGTTTTATGACGGAGTTTTCGAAGTTAACGAAGCGCCTAATACAATTCATTAATTCAATCAAGAAATCACCCACCCCTCGCTATCACAGTCTGTTTAATACAGAGAGCGTCGGTGATTTTTGAGATAAATTGTTTTTAAATAGGAGACCTGTCTATTCGATGAATAATTTAATAAAAGAAAGGAAAAAATATACAAGTAGCCGGAGAATCTTCTTTTGAGCGCGTCGCACACGGCCGTTTACGACAGTCTCCTCGTTTTCGAGAAAGCGGACACGCAATTGTACACAAATGTCACGTCGCGCTATCACGAGCCACCGGAGCGACGCTACTCGTTTCACGCAAGAGCGATCGCGTCGTCTGAAAACGACGCGATGTGTGTGTGTGTGACTGCGCGACGCTGGATAACGTTGGATATACAGCAGATTCGCGCTGAGGCGCGTCTAGGGTGCAATTCGACGCAATTGCCAATTAGTGGCTCATTACCGAAATGTACCGTGGACCGTGCAACGGCACAATGTAGGGATGGAATAGATCAGGCGGGCGCGCCTGGGTTTCAGAGGAGAGGAACCGACCGATAATGAGATCGGTACCTCTTCGGATGTGAATGTACGCAAGTGTGTGCGCGTGCTCAGTCCGGCCGTGTCGAACGAGCCTCATTAGACAAACTTCGAGGATCGACCGGCTATTGACGGGTCGGGAAATGGGAGAAGTGGTGGGCGCGAGTCGCGCGCGGATGATGAGAGAACGACGACGACGACGACGACGACGACGACGACGACGTCGACGACGTAAGGACCAGGCTTGAAAGCAGGAATATCGACCGAACGACCGGTCGGACTTGAAACAGGATCCATTAATTTCCGCTTGTACGCTCGCGCGCAGGTGCCTGTCGCGCCAGTTGTCGCCCGATAGCTCGTCGAACAAGCCCGAGTTACTACCGGCTTTCATATCACGTCGTTATCGAAGTTTTATATATATCATGTATATACGTATATCCGAGAGGTGATATTTCTCAACCGAAGGAGACTCGGGTCGATTTTACGCTGAAAATAAAGCGCGGATATTTTAATGTCGAGACTGATTTTCGTTCCGAGATCGCACTCGAAGTAAGAATCGCGGCTTAGACAAAAATTGCCACGTTATAGTCGACGGATCTCCTGATTTTTGCTACCAGCGGAAACTTTTCGAAATCCAAAAATTGTCCTCGCGACTTAATGTAATGTCGCCACATAAGAGAGAAAGAGAGAACTTTAGAGATCAAATCCGAGATTATACTTACGGGACAAAGATCAAAGGGACGTCAATACGACAAAGAGATTCTCCGTAAGCGCAATTATATCGCTTTGTATACGTATATATCCGCGATACGTGCGGTCGATAGACGTTGAATGGAAAGGACGCGACCTCGCGTCCTATGATAACACACGAAACCGGAGTGTATTTTCTCCATCGGGGGCTTTTATGACAGTCCGCTCCCGAAACAAAACACAATGTTTGCGAGATCGAAACGAAATGCAATCCCCTCCCGCCCGAACTCCATATATCCGTAACGAGATACGATCCTAGAAATATCAAGTCATAAATTGTAAATAAAACTGAATATCACTCCCTCTTTCTCTTTCAATTTTTAAACGTATAAAATACACGCGTGTGGAAATAACCGACAAACATCTAAATATTGCACGTGAAAAATTGCAATATTCGATGCGTGCGTGTGCAGTTATTACATTTCATTTGCGAACGATTTTTTTTTCGCGCCGGGTTTTGTTTTCGTTTTTTTGCCATATATATACGCTCGCTCCATCATTCTCGCAACGTCATACGTTCTTCGTACTTTTGTTTTTTAACCGTCGTGCAATAATTTATTGTTGTAATTTGCACATGTTTTATTGTCTGTTACGCGGTTGCATTATAATCCTCCTTCGGATTATCCGCCTTTGTCATTATCAAAGTGTTAATCAGCTCTCGTCTCGCTTAACGAAGACAATGAACTTTGTTCGTCAGATCCGTTCGGACGCTCTCGATGTTCGATCTGTCTCGGGTCAGTCCGAACATCACAGCCCCGGAAAACCGGGGGGAGGAGGAGAAGGAAGCAACTCTCTCTGTGACGCGAGGGACATTAAAAGCGCAATTATCACAGGCTTAATTACGGGACGCTTGTTATATCATCTGCTTTTCCCCGCGGGACTCGCCTCCCCTCTTCCTCCCTTTTTGCTATTCATCCTTTTGACGTGCCAGGATTTTCTTTCATGAACTACCTGGCGCGATAATCCTCTGCTAAGTCAATTCATTCGTGAAATAAAACAGCAAAGGAGATTCGTTTTGTGCGACTCGCACGCGCGCGTGCGCGAGGATTAAGATGAAGTAAGAAAAAAAACAACATTTCTCTTTTCAATCATCTTAGTCTCCAAGTTCAGCGTCGTCGTATCAGCGTGACTGCGCCTCACCGGCGAAATTAATTCCCTTGAGAGAGGTTTTAGTTTCTGCTTTGCGTAGCGTAAGTAGATTAATTTAATATTCAAAAGCCTTAGATTTGAATGATAATTTAGTACGATAACACGCAAAAGGAAAATACACAAGAGAGAAAAAAACGGTGTGTTTGCTCTAAAAATAAATTGCGTTTATAAATGTACTCGAGAGTACAATTACGTTTTGCGGAAGTAAAATTGCATTCGGCTATTAAAAGGCGCGCTCGCACGCGAGGGTTGCGCAATTAAAGGCCGAATAGTCACACGTTCCACCGCGATGTTAACCGATTTTTAGCGTGTCCGCCGAGCGTACTTAACATTTGTAAACCGCCCGGCTAATCCTCCCGCCGCTTATCTGCCGCCGCACGCCGTTTGATCACATCGTAGGGTTGTTCCACTTATCTCGCTCTCTCTCCCTCTTCCCGTCTCGCACCCGCTCTTGTTCTAAGGACAGAAGCGCGTGCCGACCGACCAGCCTCGCAACGTTATCTGTGTGTATCTAATCAACGTGACGGCGACACGCGTGTTATCCCGGGGACGGTTAAAGCGTTGAGAGGGTTAAACAGGGTAAACTTCAGCGCGCGAGGGAACCCGAGCGTTCGTCCGCGCGCTGACGTTACACGTCCGATGTGACGATAAGCCGCGATTAATGCGTTATCTGATTTCCGCGTTACATATCCGCGCGCGATTTTTTGCAGATTGCGATCGCGACAACGAGCTCTCGCTTTGTTCTATCTCGCGCCATCATCTCTTTTCGCGCGAAGGGGACGACGACGCGCGAGGCTTGACGCGCGCGCCGCAATTGATTTCAATTTTTAACCCCTTTCCGGAGATAATACCAGTCAGTTGTAATCGTTGTAATTAATTTTATACATATTTATCAGTTTTACGTAAATTAATCGCGTATATTAATTTATGATCTCTTCTCACACACGCAAACAATGCGCTCGCGAGATCGTTGATTTACAAGCGATTTTTAGATTTTAATTACTCTATTAATCCCCAGATTTCCAGTATATTTATGTTTTCTGTATATTTATAATCAACGATAAAGCGATAATTCGCAATATCAATATTTGCGGAATACACGGCACCGCGCGTGTTTACGCGCGCGTATACTGCGCGCGCATATACATATATATATGTATATATATATGTATACTACATGTATATATATGTATATATATATATATATATATATTATACAATATTACGGGACAGCTTACTCTTTTAATATGTTTTGATTAATATCAACCGAGAGCCGATTTTATTTACTACGCGCGAGATTCACGGCACGTTTGTCTGCATCATGTTTAATTGCAAAAAACCCCGACCGAGCTATTGACCCGGACGCGCGCGACTTTTTTAATCACAGAAAATGTTCGCGCGCGTGTATTATATTTATCCGCAATATTTTATGTCACGTTGTTGCGTTTGAATGCGGAAACGTGCATTACACGAGATATCGATTTCTGCCTTTTTTTCTCTCTCTCCCTCTTTCTCTCGGCGACGAACAAACCCTTGCCTGGGCAGATATTAAAGTCACGTACATTCGCGCGTCCGTTAAACGAAACGGAAGTGGAACGGCAGCGAACATTTTACCCGCAAAGTCTCTCCTCTCGTATCGCGTGCATATCTACCGATTTTTCAAACTTATTTAGTCCAAAGAGTCGTTCTCCGACGCTGCGTGCGGCGCTTCAAACGTTAATTTTTCTCGCGAGATCGTAAATGTTTCGGGGACTGACTTTCGAAAAGCGTCTTGCTCTCAAGCGTGAAATTTGCATAAAGACTACAAAACCGCGCGAGAGTATAAAAAAGAAAAAAAAAAGATACGTGTAATTTATCTTTCAAGTTTCTTTTTTCGCGATACAAGCTGGGAATCGCGGGGAAGGAGGAGCGGGCGGAAGAGAGGATCGAGTTCCTCAAAGGTTCTCTCTCGAATTCTGCGAGTGCACAGTCTCGCGTTTGCGACGACGTTGGTTTCCATTCGCCGCAGCGTGCGCGCGTCTCTGATTGAATTACGGTTAGCCTGCGAGTCGAAGTCGGAGTGTTTCCGTGTATTCCGGAGTATTGCGGATATAAGAGACAGTATATCCACCTCGTTGCGTATACATATATACATACACATCGAAGAGATAGTTTTCGCAACCTATATATTGTATCTCGTTCAACGCGAGCGATCGACCCGCGCGCGTTAATGGAACACGCCGCGGCGCGGTGTGTTGTGTTGCCGCCGCACGCTCTTTCCAACGGGAACCAGAGGCAGAAACGTCCTCTTCCAGAGGTGTATTTCGAGGTCATTAACTCTATAGACCGACGGCTCCTCCGGGAGTTCCGCGCGCTCGTAACGCGCGTCTCTCGCGCTGTTAAAAGAGGGAACTCGTCCGTTCCATTTACTGTTGCGATCGTTTTAAATCGTATCACTTAAGACCACCGCTTAACTTCCGACCGTTTTCCCGAGGTTTATCGCCGCTTCTTCCGATTTATTGCACCCTCGTCCCCCTCTCGCTTCACAGCGTCCCTCTCTCCCCCCTCCCCCCGGCGTCTTTCCCTCTGCCATCTTTTTAATGCGTCCGAGGAGTGTTTCTCTCTTGTTACGTCGCGGTCGGAGTTTTACGCTCGGCTACGTTCACCCGTCCCGACGGTAGCCGCCAAAGTGCGCTTCCAATTACGTAATTAACCCTTTCGCTTCGCCCCAGGGTAGGTTGTGGTCATATAATGGCGACAACAGTACTCGGTACATATCGGGATATTGTAGTTGCAAAACTCGTCAGACCCCCCGAAAATTTAAATAAATGTGAGTTAAAGGTCGCTTCTATGGTCGAATTAACGTGTCTAATGTTAATTAACGAGAGCTTCATTTTAAACAAGCATCTCGAGGGTGAAAAACATCTCTCCGGAAAAAGCCGGAAAAATTTTATCCTGAGTTCAAACCGCATGTTCTTTGTTTCTTTTTTTTTTTTTTTGAGGTGGTGTTTCAAACTCCATTTAATTTTACCACAATTTGGCGCAATTCTGTGCGAATCATATATCTTTCGCGCGTTCCGTTTTTATTTTGGTTTTTCTGTAGTATATTTTGTTTTTAGTTTTTTTTTTTTACAACAATCAAGTTCATTTATTTCCCGTCGCGCTAAACAGTTCGGATAATAATTTCGCTTTGGAATGAATGAACCGTTGGTTTTGGAGCGTGAAAGAGAGAGGAAGCCGCGAGGAAGAAACCGAGGAATCACCACCGGAGGAACGGAACGACTGCCAAGATACGAGATAGGGAAAAACGCGGCTAACGGGTCCTCCGACACCTCCGGGGAAATACAAGAGCTCTCGTAAAAATAATGCGAGGCTCGTTTGTTGCGTCGGACAGTGATTCGTCTGGGCGAGGCCGGTGACCCGAGAAAATGGCGCGAGGGGCCGCCAGGGGAACGGAACATTTTTCACCGGCGTACTTAGTATTCGTTACACCGGAGTGAGGTCGTCTCGTGGCACGAGTTTGCGCAGCCAGCGAAACGGGAGCGAGTGAATAAGGGACATGTCTTGCAAGACGATGTCTAACCGAGTACCGGACCGCGTATCCGCTCCGAGGAATGTAAACTCTTCCCGAAAAAATTCGCGTTGACATTTCGTAAAAAAAAAATTCCACTTTCGATTTCTGCGATTTGTATTTTTTTCGAAAGTACTTTCGCGAAATCACGTTTCAGATTTTATATAAAGCGTAAATCTGATAAGTTTCAGATCGATCTTAAACACTTGCTTTTAGACTTTGAAACCTGGCGCAGCGTCTTAAAAAAAATCACAATTCTACCAGCTAACTAAGCATCGGTCATTATCGATCGCGCCGCTATATGAATCGAGCGAAGACCGGTGGAAGAACGGCGCGCGGTAATAGGAGGCGGAGGTGAACTACTTCCCCTGACGCGGAACGATATGGCGCACTCTGCTGTACGAGTGGCAATCAACGCAATATCGCGGCAATTATTTAGTTGAACGAAACGCACGCGTTAACAGTTGCACTTTGGCTCCGAGTAAAACAAACAACTTGAAACGCGAATCGTAATCTTTACTATTATTTTTACGAGTCGTGCTCCAAAAAACATCAGAAGAGTTTAAAACGTGACGTGTGTGTGTGTGTTTTTTTACGCACGGCGATTAAAACGCAATGGAGAGAGGGGGAAAGAGGTGGAAATTTGACGGCTAATTAAAACGGTATTAAACTCAACGCGAGAGACGTAACGCGGAAAAGAAGGCGAGCGGATTGCGAGAGAGAGTTTTTCAGACAAAGTGTCCATTTCTGTGTTTGTGAAATAAATGAAAAATAAATAAACGGATTTAAACGAGCCCCCGTCAAAAAATGTCGACTTTTCTCTATTCGACGCGAAGAGTAATAGTCGTGGTATTACCCAACTAAAAAGTTTTAATAAAACTCGGCTTGTGTGTGTGTGTGTGTGTGAATATACTACACAATTCGCAACGAGAATTACGACGAGACGGTTTATTCGATACAATTATACTCACTGCAACATGCAACGACGTGATTTCCATGACGTATTTCGTCTTAGCGCGCGCGCGCGCGCAAAAATAAAATCAAAACGGAAAAACTTTCTTCGAAAAACCGAGACACTTTCCGCAAATTCGATAGACACGGGGCGAGACTTATTCAGACGCGAGCCGTTGGATTGGCAATCCAACTACACTTAGAAACGCGTTCGAACAGAATCGAAGAGAAGTCGTACGAAAGTTTTTTAACAGATTGGAGCGGGAACTTCAGAAACAAAGTAGACTGATTGCACACGAGATGTAACTACTCCCTTTGATTGCTAGGTAAGCTTTCGAGAAGCGTAAAAGAGAGAGAAAGAGAGCGTTCGAAAGATAAAAAAAAAAAAAAAAAGAAAAAGAAGGAAACGGAAGAAAAGCGTTAACGTAAAGTGTCAGAGATATGAAAAGAAAGAAGTAGATTAAGCAATTCTTTTTTTTTTTTTTTTTTGTTTAATCGTGATACAGCATCAACCCGCGCAAGAACATTAAAAGCTCGGGAGAAAAGCGCATGGAAGACAGTTTTAATTATTGCGAATGATTCAACAAGTATTCTATTTTATGTGACGTATATCTTGAAAAATCGCATTTTTCGCGTCTCCTATCTTTCTAATTTACGAAATTAAAACAACAATCGAAATTAAACGTTTTGCTAGAAATTTATATGTAACAATAACAAAATAATAATAATAATAATAATAATAATAATAATAATAATAATAATAATAATAATAATACAGTACCGCACTATTTGAATTCGTTATTTTTGTACGCGCGCGTATCTTTCGGCGAAAGAAACTCAAATTATTGCGAACAAGTCTCGCAGGAAATTGAACGAGAGGATCGAGACACACACAAACTTACACGCACATATATATGTATATAAATTCGAGGAGAAAGATACGAGAAAGAAAGATCGTCGTGCGGAGGACCGACATCGCGTTCCTATTGTGCGATGCCGCGCGAGCAACATTTCGTCTGGTAACATTTATCATAGAAATTGGCTTTGCGGATTCTTTTGATAGTCGGATACCTATTTTCGATGAATGCAAAACTGCGCGCGCTCGCGCAGGAAGAAGAAATGATTACGCGAAAGAAGCGAATCGAAAAGAGAAGCACGCAGAAGGAAAGAAGAAGCCGGATGAAGTGCAGGTCGCTCTTCGGAGCGCGACCGGGAATGTAACTACTTCGTTCTGATTACAAAGACACTCTCTCAAGAAGAAGAAGAGACAAGGAAACGCGCGGGCGCGCGCGGGTTGAAAGAAGAAAAATTGGCACAAAGAGAAACGCTCAACGTTCCGAATGCATTTCCTCAACGGCTGAATAAGAAAGATCTTATATCTTTATTTGCACACAGAGTATGGAGTGCATGCGCTCGTTCGACCGATTCCAGTTTTTCTCTCAGCGTCGCGAGAGGAAACGACGTTGTACGCGAGATCTGCGTGTGGCATTAACGTTTCCTCGTATAACAGCTTTTGTGTATAGACAACTTTATAATCGTTCATCGCTCAACGATAAAAAGCTTAAACTCAACCTTTTATCGTAAAATCGATATTACGAGAGTTAGAGAGAGAGAGAGAGAGAGAGAGAGAGAGAGAACGCACACAGAGTGCACATTTGTCGGTCCGTGTGCCGGTATGTAATGACAGAAATTACGCGCGAGTTGTTAAACCAGGGAAGGCGAATGTGTAATTTGTGAAAAAAAAATACACGCTCGCGCGAACGCGCTATGTTGGCGTGTCGTTAAAACCGAATCGATATGTTTCCAGGAAGAAAAAAATGAAGCATAAACCGCCGCGTAATGCCGGAAGAAAAGAGGGGAGTGAAAAAGCGTGATTAGGCGTTGCGCTCCGAAGTAAAAAAAAAAAAAAAAAAAAAAATTACACACATAGACGTAGCGAGTAGTGAATATTTCAAAAGCGTTTATTTTCCTGACGATGAATTAATAATCGTACCCGCCGCGCGCGAATCGTCTCCGCGAAAACGTTTGAGAATTTTAATGGAAAATATGTATATCTCGCGATAGTCACACTGTCAGTTCCATGTATTAAATAACGACTTTCCGCTCGTCGAAAAGGAAAAACGACCATCACACGACGGGATAAAACGGAGAGATTTTCAAATTTATCGCGGGCAATTTATAATTTTATAAAACGCACGCGGGGCGAGAGTTGCCGTCGCGCAAACCGCTCGGGGAAACCCGCTCGTGTGCCTTTTAATGCGGGGCGATATTCGTGGGGTCGGTTATAAATTTCGCGAAATCCAGCCGCATATTTTCAGCTGTTATCGCAACGGGACGGGCGGCGGTACGTACGTACGTACGTACGCGTAACGTAACGTAACGTAACGTAACGTACATACGTACGCGTGCACCGATTGCATCGGGATTTATCTGCCGCGCGGTCCGTGATTAATAACGCCTCGTCCCGCTCGCGATTTATCACGCGTAATGATGTAATAACCGGTCTCTCTACACTTTCTCTCGCCAGAGAGAAAGAGAGAGAGACGTGCGCCTCCTTATCTCACGGTAAGCCTAATAATGCCGAAACGAACGACCGGGGAGCTCGCTCGTTGATGGATGAAAACCGTGCGCATTGGGTATTAAATAAACAACATCGTTATTACGGCGCGCGCCGCACGATTTTAAAAGTTGGCTCGGTTGGTTTGTTCTTATCCGCGCGAGATTTGCATGCTCGATGGAAAATGATTGATGCAACGGTGCTTATCGATGACGCCCGCAGGGGTCGCTCGGGCGAGGAAAGAGCGATGAACAATTTCATTAATCACCGAGCGGGGATGCGTGCTAATGATCATCGAAGTTCATTAACTGTCGATTAATACACCGATGCACCGATACGTCTTTTTGCGCTTTTTGTTTCTTTGCTAGAAAACTTTTTATCGAACAAAAAAAAAAAAAAGAATCGAATGAATGAAGATGATTCGCGATGTTATCAGCAGATCGCGGCGCTCTCGAACGTGGACAGTATCAAAGGCGCGATCGGCGGGATTCGGTGTGATTTATGCGCGGAAATGAACGGAACCGCGCGCGCGGATAAACGAATCGGAGCGCGGGAACTTTCAAAGACAGTCACCGTGCCGCAGCAAGCAAACAGCGGCGAGAGAGGGTTTATTAGATAGCCGTAGATGTGTAATACGCGTGCGGGATCGAGCGAGAGAAAGAAATAAAAAGAGTGCGGGCGCGGATAAAAATTGATGCCGGAGGATATATATCGAGGTCGTGAGCGCGCGCGCGCGCGCGCGCGCTTTGCAATTGCAAGCGGCGATTAAGCAAATACAAATTCTCTCGTCGAGAGAGCGCGGCACTCCTATTCATTTGTTCGTTCAAGCGTGCCGTTTGACAAGTTTCTAATTAAATTTGCATTTAACGGCGAAACGAACGTCGAGCCCAACAAAGAAGAAATTCGCTCGCTGCGAACGACGGTCGTTCGAGAGAGAGAGAGAGAGAGAGAGAGCGCGGCGTAACGTTATTAAAAATAAAAACGCTGATTGCGTTACAGACAGACGAATTTTTTCTGTGACGGTTTAGTTTTCTTCCGACGGGGAAGAGGTAAAAAAAAAAAAAAATCACGAAGAAACTCAACTGATATTACGCGGTGAAGAATAATTTTTGCGGACAAACGTTTTACATATTAGCGTTCAAACGTTAAATCCGCTTTTGCGGAATGTAAATATATTCAGATTACCGCGAGTAGCTTCGACATCGATGATTTTTGTTCCATGAATATGCATTTCCTCCGCGCGAAATGACAGCCAAGTAAGCAATTTTGATTTATTGCTCATTAATTTAATAACTTTTTTTTTTAGTTTTCAAAAGAAAGGATTGAAGAAGAAGAAAAAAAAATGCGAAAAACACGCGCAAATCCCGTGTTCGATACGAAATATAAAAATAAATACAATACGCAATCTCGAGGTATATAAAAGTAGTTTTTTTGAAAATTGACCTCTTCCTTGTCATTGTCCTTTTGTTATTCAATACAAAATTTTTTTTTTTTTATCTAATTAGAACTGTGCGCGAGACGTGTGCTTCGGAACAATAAATTTTAATTCCCCTCATTTCTCTTTTTCTTTGCCTCTCTCTTTCTCTCTGCCTCCGTTTCTTCTTGCCCCATTATTCGCTCGGTGCCAGTCCCTGCCAATTAATGTCGAACAAAAGGATGTAATTGACTTTTTCTCGGTCGAGATTCGCCGAGCGGCGGAGATCCGCCCGCACATACGTCGGTGCTTGCGTTGCATTCTCGACGACATTTTACCCTCCCCGAGCGTTCTCACCGTATTGTATCTGTCTTTTTTCCCCACTGTTTGATTACCGCTTGATTAATCCATACATGTTTCCCGAAAGAATTCACGTTGGAAGTTGCGTTCGCGTTGAATATGCACGAGCGAGTGCTGTGTTTCTTGTGTGTTTTCTTCTTTCTTCCGTCTTGTTACGTACAAAGACTCTCTTCTTTGCGTAAGTTGTTTCGCACCGAAACTGCACAATGACGTTCATAGATGGGTCTACGCGCGAGAAGATAAATGAGCGTTTCGCACATATACACGCGCGAAAACGGCGTCGCGGCGCCGCTAAAGGAGTCTTAGAGAGTTTTCACGCGAGTACTTTGCACTTTCCAGCGGGGGTTCCCCGTGCGGTTTCTGTGATGAGGTGTGTGCAAAACATACAAAAGAAATGTACGGAGGGAAAAAAAACGAAGGTTTTTTTTCCCCTCATGCGACGCGCTACGAATTTCAACGTGGCGCCATTAAAAATGTGAATCTTATAAAAAAAAAAAAGAAAAAATCTACTTTTCAAACACGCTCAAAAAACTATTCTCGAACATCTTGCAAACTTTTTCCCTCGGCACTATGTAGTGGTCCCGCAATCTAAAAAAAACCTCCTAACGAGATCACTTGCGCGCACCATACGCGCAAGAAAGTAAAGGGAACTCTTCTCGAAACTCCGTTATGTCTCGATAACCGTGTGTGGTGGGCGGTCCCACATTGTTTAATTATTACGCGATACCAATTGCTTTCGAAACAATTTCGAACATTAAATACGTGTTACAGCACGGGTGATTTATAATTGAACGAGGGACGAATTTGAAGGCAAATCGCAGCGGTTGTAGCCACGTATTTATATAGCTCGATCTGGTACGAACGCGACAATAGCCTCGGACACACAAATAATCGGGGTCAACCCCGTTCCCCGGTTTAAACCTTCATCGTACTCGAGTCTCGTTTTAGTTTAGCCTCTCACCTTTATCAAATTTTCATCTGCCGGCCATTCGATTCGATGGTATACGAGTTATATTCATCTTTCGATGTAGCGACAAGAGCAGAGATGTATCTCTCGATATACAATATTTATCAGCGACTCGATTATCCTTGTCGGCTAAATTTATCGATCTCTCTTATTATTAACGAACTGATTAAATACGTCAGTGTATTAATAATACGTTTGATTTATTCCGACCCCGATGTTTTTTTTCCACAAAATGCCACAGCTTTTACCGCGCGCACACAAAATGCTACGGTAGCAATAATTTACAAAACAGATAATTAAACGACGCGAATTTATTCATTTCCCGATAAGAGACCGAACTCATGCGTCACGGGAAATCTGTTTACACCATGCGAAGGGATTTACGGTCGTGGAAACATATCAAATCTGCGTGATATAATTATTACTGTCGCGCGCGGATGACAATATCACACGTGGCGCGTTAAACCGTCTTGTGATACACAAACGTCATCGCTCTACCGGTGTATACGCAATAACCGCTATCATTATGCACATTTATTATCACACACGGGAGTGTGTTTACGAGAGAGGAAGAGAGAGAGAGAGAGAGAGAGAGAGAGAGAGAGAGAGAGAGAGAGAAAGAGAGGATCAATTAATAATTCAACAATGCTGTCACTGCATTTCATGATCCGAAATTATTTATACGCATTTCTTTATTGCGTAATAATCGCACGGTGAATATGAAAACCCGATCGATACTCGCGCACTTTCGCGCTGCCAAGCCCGTGGACTTCGGCCGCAGGATTGATATCGTATTAATTGCCCTTCCTACTTCCCTCCCCCATTCTCTCTGTCGACTATTATACACCGAGCGATCGACATGACACGCTTTGCGCTCTTACGTGGGGTTTAAACGCGACGGTTCGCGATTGCGATTTGTCGTCCGCGACGCGGCACGCGATTTTCACCGCGGAGTAGATGCGAGGGTGACGGGAGAAACGCGGGGTTGACTTAATTCAATAATATGTACCTGCGCGAGACTCGAGGACTACGCTCCTCCTCTCTCGACGCTCGCGTGCGTCGGCTTAAGTTTTACCGCTGCTCGTGTCCCGCGTATAACCATTGATTGATTTACTTCTGTCGTTAATTTACATAGTGCAAAAGTTCACGTCGAGTTTGCGTCGATCAAAAAGTCGCCGTGTATTTTAAACGCTGTTAAAGAAAAATACGCGTCAAATATTTTGTACGGAGAAACAAACAGAACGGATATTTCGTTTTGCATCAGAAAAAACTTAGAACGGTAAACACACACACATAGAAACGGTTATTGAGCGGCGAAATAAATTATTTCTTCTTTAATTTATCACAATATATTAAGGAGATTGCGGTTTTTTAACAAATTAAAAAATGTGAAGAGATTAATTATTAAAGTACGCTGAGCACTCTCTGCATCACATACAAATTTGAGGTTTAATTAGATTTTATTCAGTGGAGCTTGAATTTACATTTTAATAAAAAATTTATATAAAAGAGAAAGAGAGAGAGGGAAAAAAAGAAGTAATTATTTAATTAATTAATAATTAAAAGCATAAAAAAGCATATACTCTCCAATTTGCAGATAAGACGTTCATTGACCGACCGAGAAATAATAAAGTGCTTGTAAAAGAAAAAAAAATACACAGGCAAAATACACGCGATATCGATTCTGTGGCCCAATTCGGCTCGCAATTAAGAGCCGCGTTTGTCCGCGCACGCGATTGGTCGCAATTTTGCGACCTCGTCTCGCGTTCAATTTAATTCGATAATACCGCCCTGAGGGCGCGTAATATCGTGCCCCTACGCGCGCGATTGCGTGAGTTCCCTTAATTTCAACCTTCTTCTCTCTCGTCGAAGGGGGAGGGTGCGGATGATTACTTTCGCGTTTTTTTTCTGAAATGTGCTCTCTCTCTTGTTTTTTTTCTCTCTCTCTTTCCTCTACTACGACTTTTCTTCATATCTACTTTCCTCATTACCGTGTTTTCGGAATAGATAAAAGTGTGATGTTTCAAACTTAGACGATTTTTCGACAGCAAACGTACGGCAGCACGCGCAATTAAAAATTGAAAATCATATATTTAAAATTCGAACTTGGTTGTTAAAACAATGTACTCGTTTGCTCGCCCGAAAATTATTCATCGACAAACTGTTGGGTTTCTAATTTAGAAATGATTCCTTCGTTACAAACGTATTGTAACAATCATTGAAAGAAAAACAACGCGGCGTGTACGATCGATATAATGTTTACAAATCACACACATATCTGGCCTCATTACGTTATTCATGTAACTATTTAATGGACCATAATAATGTGCCAAACGTGTATTACTTCGGGGGTTAAATATATTCGCGGAGGAGGGAGGGGGGTAATAAAGGGCGGGCGAGCTGGATTAATAATGTGTGTACATTATACACGCGTGTGTGTATTGCAGGAATACGGTATTCCTCCGAATTCGGCCAAATGAAGAAAACAATAGCGCGCGGGAGAGCACAAAGCACCTTTATCGAGCGCGTCGAACGAATTAAATCCCAAATTATTCGGGAAGCGCAAGGCGAATACCGGGATTCCGCCATAAAGAGCGTTTGTTTCCGTACACATCGGAATTCGTTCTCGAAACCAAGAAAAGCAGCCGCCCGAGATTCGATTACGCGAGGCCGTGTATCAAATGCCACCGCGTCTTCATCAAACACAGCGAACCGCGTTCTTAACCATTTTCGACACATTAGAGTTACTGTATTTTTTTCAAAATTTCATTACTGCAATTTTAAAGATACACAGATATTTGTTTATTAAGACATCTGTCAGAATACTATTATGTTTTCTACCTTGCAAAGTTTTAATTAAAAAAAAAATATTTCTTTATAATAAATTTGTATCTTCTCGAAAACACTCGAAACAATTCAAAACTTACGAGGTCGTTCTTCTCTTTACAGAAAAATTGTTCGAGTAATATTTCGAAAGTATTGTTGAAAATTGAAACTATGTGTGTGTGTGTGTGTGTGTGTGTCGAGGAATCTGTCATTAGGGAGAAATACACGCGAAAAGTTGTTTAAAAAAAGTACTTGGAGCGTCAACGTTTGTCGGTCATAATCATAAAACGAAACGAGGTGAAACTACGCTATAGCCCGGGCCCACCGAGTGTAGTTTCGACACGCGCACCGAACGGACTCGCGAAGCGAGGATGAAGACTTGCGGTACGACGACGGTTTACCCTTTGCGCGTCGCGTGGAAATTCGCGGTACGCGCTCACCGTAAAATCTTTATGGAATCCTCCCGGCGCTCTTTGCTTTCCCCTCTGTTCTGTTTTTTTTTTCTTTTTTTTTTTTTTGGTGTAATTTATACCGTTGGACGTTTAACGACGCAATTGCGAGGTGCCGCGAGACCGTTTAGCTCGAAATCTCTTTTACGTCGTAAGCGTGTAAATGTCTCGTAAGCGCGTTTCGTGTATTAACTCTCATTTCAATTATTCAGTTGTTGTCAAACTGCTCGACACCTGCGTCGAGCCCCTGCCCTCTGTGTGCGCGACGCGAGGTCAAAAGGTTTAAAAATGTTTACCGCGACCTATCGCGACGCGCGCTGAGATAATTTCCGTTTCGCTGAGCGAGAGAGACTACTCGCGATGATAATTACATTATTAATGCAGCTTTTGTGAAAACGGCGATATCGCGCGCACGCGTTAACGTACTGTTACACGAACGTCCGCCCGCTTAATTAACGATAGTTATCTAATTATTACGTGATTTTATCTAACTCATTGGTTTTGCTTAAATGCTCGCTGTAATTACATCTTTGTGCGATATACACAGCGGACGTCGGCTTAATTTTCATCCCGGAGTGTCTGTATCTCGCATTTAAAATCGCAATTTGCTCCCGTAAGACAATTTTGCGTCCCTCTTTTTTTTTAAGCTTTTTCCTGATTTATCGTCTCGAGAAATATTCATTACTCCTTCTGATTATTCTCAGAAGTATTATCTCGGCGCGCCATAAATCTCTCTTTCTCACTCTCTTTCTCTCTTTATCTATCTCTCTCTCAAATAGCAGTGGCACAAGATATAATACTGGCAAGAGATCGGCGAGGCGGAGCGCGAGCGCGTACTCTTAGATCTCGGCTCGTGCAACTTTAAACTAGTTTGTGTCTAGGCCAAGAGGTGTATAAAGGCTCCATACGCCGTGTATGCGGGCGCCATAAACGTTTCCCCGGTTATACCGGGTGTGCTCGTTTATTTACGGCTTATGTGCGCACATATACACTCGAAAGTCGTGCCGGAGGAGCCTGGGAGCGCTCCTCCGGTTTTCTGTTTTCCAGTCCCGCAACGCGCGACGAAGCTCTCGTGTGCGAATCGAAAACTCGCGCGCGATTTATCGCGCGTATCTCGCGGCAGGTATATAGTTTCGCGATCGATCGCGAACGTTTGTTATTTGTCTGCGATATATATATAACGTTACGCAAATGCGACAACGCGTGACAGCGGCACGTTTTTGCGAATAATTTGCGCTGTCCCGTTCTTATTCGGTTGTGTGTAACGTGGATATTCATCGGAACGTTAATGGATGTTTCCACATCAAACGCACGGAGAAGTAAAATTGTATATTTTGCAGAAATAATTAGCGCAACCATCGTGACTGATCGAGAGAATATTTTGTCAAGCAACGGCGTAACCGCGTATTTTATTGCGCGCGAAAAAACGTGAAAAAAAAAAATTACAAATCGCGTCATTGCCGATTGACTACTAAATACGCAGCTCGGTACATACTTGTTTGTGAGGATTTTTGCACGAATATGCCAGACGGAAAAATGCGAAAAGCGCTTCGCGGACGATAAAGGTCGTCACTTGTTCTCTCTCTCTTTCTCTCTTCGAGCGTGCGCGACAAACGCTTCGAATCGTGCGCAAGCTTTCAGTTCGGCCGGCTCATTAGGAACACGGCATTATTTGGATAAGAGCTTTCCCGCGCGCTCTCAAAGACCTCAAAGCTTTGACCGTTCGCACGTACACGCGAGAAACGACCGCCTGCTAATGGCGGAAGTTGATTCTGCGATTAGAGAGATCGGCTTGCTAGATTAGGAGGATTATGATCGATAGTGTGCTAGTGAATACGCGATCGATTGTTACATTCGTCATATGCGAATAGACAGACAAATAAATATAAAAACAGAATTTCTAAAAATTATTGTTTCAGTGCGCGTTATGTTCTAACACGCGTATAATAATTAATTACGCCGAGTTTTTTGGCAGAATTATTTTGATTTTTCACGCGCGCGTGCGATATATATGTCACGTATGTACAACATGGGAAAAGGTTACGCAAACTTAATAAAAAAAAAAAAAAAAAACTACAATCTACATGTGTCTGTGCAGAAAAAAATTTGTTCAATTATTTAATTAAGGATAAGAGTTATATATTCGACGATTCGATTAAAAGCAATTCTTTCGCGGCGGTCGAACGACCACAGTTTTATATCGCCGATATTTCATTACTATCCGTAATTAATATTTGCTCTGCTCCGCTCCTACTGGCACATATTCCACTTGAAATTTTCATTTGTCTTAGCCGTTAGCGCAACCGCAAAATATTGTATATCTTTGTTTCAGGATATGTGCCGAACACCTTATCCTCGTCCATCCGGTGATCATATTCCGTTCCGATTCATTAAATAAAGTTGCGCTACTCGTACAAGAGACTTATTAACTGTGCGTGTAACAATAAACCATGTTTAACTTATTACTACATTTCCCTTTTCCAACTTTGAAAAATCAAATTTGTGTTTAAATGACGAACGATCGATTAGCAGCGGTCTCTCGGTTACAGCAGACGCTTTATATATGCGGGCTGTGATATATATTTTGCGACCGTCGTCTGGGTCAGTTCTGACGTTACACGTAGATTCTAGTACTTTCAAACTACGTATAGTTTCATGTCCTATAGTTTCATAAACTAACCATGACATCACAACAATTCCTTCGAGAAAATATTTTTCCATCAAGTAATCTTGATTTTTTCTTTTTTTTTTTTTTTTTAATAGAAGATAATTTTTGATCCGGGAATGCTAATTTAAAACGCAGCTTAATCAGAGGCGTTCTCGAAAGTTCCTATGTAAAGAAAATCTCTAGAACAAAACGCTCTCTAAAATTCCCATATAGAGAAAAACTCTAGAAATAAGAAGAGTTTTCTACGCCGATGCTAGACCTATAAAAGCCGATTTCCAACAAAGTTCAAAGCAGTCACAAATCAGAAGTCATACCATTAAGTCCTAAATAATATAAGTGAGTATAATATTGTATTATCGTCACGTATGTCGTAAATAAAAATTGCACGTGTAAAAAGCAATTGTAAAAATAAAACTGCAAAAATTTTGCAAATGAATGAATGAATTTTTTTCTCAATAAATATTGGTGACGATTCTTACAATTTGAAAATAGCATTATGTGTTTAAAAAATAAAAAAAATCTAAATTTTAATTGCGACATAATGACTGATATTCTGTTTGCGAGCGAGCAAAATCGGTCAACGAGAGATGAAACGCGCTGGAAATGCTTGAAACTTATTTAGTAATTTTAATTATTCATGAAATATCGATTCTCTCTCTTTCTCTTTCTTTTTCTCTCAAAACTCATTTATACAAACATGAAAAAATTACATTTGATAAAAGAAGAACATTAACGTTAATTCTGTTGCATTGCCATAGATTTGCACTGTAGAAATGGGAATTATTTATTTTTTTTTTGTAATATTTTAATGCCACAGGTTATACCGTATATATAATAATGAAACTTGTTTCGGATTCGAAACTACGAAAAACATTTGTAGTGAGGCGTTGATCGCACTTTATCTACCAAAAACCTGCGCATGCACAAAAACAAACATAACTCTAATTGGCTATTTCCTCACCATAAAAAAGATTTTTGCGCGAGATTTTCTAAAAATCTTGTATTAGTTTCCAAAGTTGGCAACTTGTGCTTGTGCAACAATAAAAGCGAAAAGTCAGTGGGCTGAATTCATTCTTGCTGTACAAGTAGACAAGTCGACACAAAAGGAAACACAGAAGCTCACAGAAGAAAAATTTACAAATACAGACATAAAAAAAGATCGAAGCTACAAGGAAAAAAATCGCGTATTATGTAAGTATATGTTTAAATAATAAAGTAATTTGGTCTCTTTCAAGTCAAAGGTCTTTTTATCAAGTCAAGTTTATCAAGTGAAAAAATCGGACTGAATCGGGTCTCGGCTTGAATTGATTTTGGAACGGCGTTGCTAACGGAGTAAAAGAACCACGTGCTTGTAAAATAATATATGAGAAATCTCCGTTAAAACAAACCTATTGTTTCATTTCTCTGCACTAGCTGTACTAAAATAACCTGCCGCGTAATTATAAAAATTGTTCGAAAATATATTTTGCAATATTAAAATGGCAATTTTGTGTTAAAGCTGATTAAAATTATTTTATGCTACACAGTGCAATAACGCCTCTACATCTGCACCGTTGTACTACTGCTTTTCATTGCTCGTTGTCGCGCTTCGACCAACCAGTCAGGACAAAAAGAGCAAAAGATTTCTTTTTATTCTGATTGGTTATTCGCGCTAGCTGCAGGATCGAAGAGCAGGATCTTGAAACTAAGTTCCGGTGGAAAGTGGCGTGCGCATTACAAAGGACGAATTTTGAAACGGGCGCCGCAGCTTATATCATGGGCGCAGCGAGATGTATATGCACACACACACACACACATACACACACACATGTAGGCAGCGTACAGCGCATGCTACAAGGTCTCGCACGAGGGTAGTCAGGGAGGTTAACTTCTCGCTTTCTCTGCACCGACTTTTACCCGTGACCTGCGAATACGATAGTATTCCTCTCCTCCTCGCAGCAGGGCCACTTTACGCGAAAAACTCCGAAGCTCTTCGCGGAGGTGAAGGGAAAAATGGCGCAACGCGGCGTTGAACGAGAGAGACGACGTGCGCAATTTTACGGGGGTTGCTCGGGCCGGCGAGGATTTTCCGGACACTGAGATTTGTCTCCGACGAGAGAGCCACCTCACCCCCGAGAGGCGCTGCCGACCTCCGATATTGATTTTCCGGGGGAAAACAGAATAGCGATGTATCTATGATATTCCCACCGACCGTGGGAGAAGGGAGGGAAAAAGGAAGGGAGGAGGTGATTCATTATCTCTTTCTCCTACTGTGCTTCTTTTCTCTATGTGTCCTCATTATTATATTCTCTTTCTCCATTGCCCGAGAGAACGCGATTCTCTATTTTAATCTCTTTCAAAAGGATCACATATGAATCTTTGACGAGACTTCAACGTTCGCACAACTCGTTTTATTAAAATCGTGTGCATCGCGCTTTACATTGAATTTATAGAATTCATATCACACCGATGTTTTCTGTGTGTTAAAACTCGCATGCTACTAAATTACTGAGAAATAATTGTAACAAAAATGGCATATGTACATATTATGCGCGACACGTGCTTGTCGGCACGAAATGGTAAAAAATTTATTCTCCGAGGGAGAGAGGGGAGGGGAAAACGGTCTGTTTTTTTTGCATGTTTGCCGCGTTATTATGAACGCGTCACCAAATTATTACCAAACATTTGTCGCGTTAATATCGCGAAAATAGAATATTCAACGAAATATCTGCATCACTGTTTTTCTCATAAATATGCATTCCGGCATAATTAAACCGGAAGCAACAACAATGAAGCGTTTTTTCACTCAAGCTTGATTACGGGATTTAATGTAATGCGGTTTTTATATGCGCTTATAATTCACGAAAGAAGAGGTGCGATGAAAAAAAAAAAAAAAAAAAAATCAAAAAGCGCCTCAATTCTCGTCGCCCGTATTATCAACGTGTTTACACCGCAATATGCGGTACAAGTTGTGAAAAAAAGACAAATTGAAAAAAAGCAATCTCTGAAAGATGTTTTATTTTTTTTTTTTTTTTTTTTACGTAAAACTATCCTTGCGCCTTCAAATAAAAAAGAAAAGTCGCGCGTCCACAACATTCGCGTTTGCGCGCAAAGGTTCGAAAACTCTTTGGAATTTACGGGCCGCTTCCCTATCGCACAGATATTCTCTGCAAGAGCGATACTTAAACCATTCTCTATTTCTTTCGAAAATGGTTTCCGCGGCGTCTCACGCCTGGTGAAAATTTTTCAAAAGTGTCGGTCGAGAAGAGAAACAGGAAGCATTTGTGGATCTGTTTCACTGCTTGTCTTTCCTCTTCCTCTCGACCGAGCGAAGCTCTTTCCGTCTCGACACATCACAGGAAAATAGTCGCACGTATTTACACGTATAGTTTCTTTTCATTCGTTTCGAATCACAAGGCGAAGACGAAGGATCTGTCTCTGTATACGCGCGACGGATCATACGGTCGGACCGCTGACACGTGGAATATTGTCATTTCTCTCTTCACATTGTCATCTCTCTCTCTCTCTCTCTCTCTCTCTCTCTCTCTCTCTCTCTCTCTTTCTCTTTTTCTTCTTTTCTTTCTCTCTCGTATAAAGGAAGCACGAGTGTAACATATCTATTCTGAGTTGCCAAAGCAAATTTTTTTTTTGTTTTTTATTAAAAGTAAAATACAGCCTTTAGGTACGGATTTAAATGGCCACGATACATAGCTCTAACACTAGAGAGCCACACAGTGAAGTCAACGTAAAATTCACGTTTCTCTCATAAATACTCCCTCTAGTAAAATCAAAGCTAGCAAATGAACTTTTTTTCTAGAAACGCACGTTATCGACTGATGGAATTCTAAATTCTACGTTGACCAAATCGAAAATTAGATCATCAAAAAAAAAAAAAAAAAAGACAATCGACGATAGATAACATTTCTTAAATTTTTAAAGTCAAACGGTTTATCATGTATAACTCCGTGAAATCTTCGTATCGAATCTCGAAGGCATTTGCTCGTATTTTCACATCGTATTGCAACGTCAAACGCAGCTGCTTTTAATTCGCGCGATACGACAACGTTTCTGATAAAAAAAAAAAAAAAAAAAAAAAAACAAACAAGATTTTCAGCTTTAAATCCTCTTACATTGTCGCGGAGAAAAAAGTACTTGGTGTTTCAGTCGCGTCTTCGTTAAGCCGGTCGTCGTAATACGAGATGCGAACCCACTTGACCTTTCGTCGCTCCGGGCAAAACGTAATTTCTTAGACAGACTCGTCTTTTAACGAGCCTGTACGTTTTCTTATTTACAAGACTACCGGGCAAGCCCGACCGACCGTGAGTGACCGAAATAGACAAGCTTGTTTGAATTAATGATGACGTTGCGGTTCGAACGGATACTTCTTCTGTTTTTCTCTCTCTTGTATTTACAATTTCACGAAATTTATATTTTCAACTCGCACGCACGCGCACGCACACGCACACACACACAACGACTGAGAATTCTATACAATTGTAATCGAAAGATGACTGCAATTTCAGTTAGAATTTCTCTTTAACGAGTTTCAGCTTCTCACAATCGCGATATCGAGAAGTGTCAAATACTCTTTCTCGGTAATCAGTAACTACAGTGTAAGGAGAAGTTTAGGAGAAGATAGCGGCGCGATTTAACGGACGCGGGGAGTAGACTCGCGAAGTCCATGGGGAAAGTTCTTGCCTTGTCTAAATCACAGTCCTCGAGAGGGATTACAAGTTTGGCGGGTTTGTTGCCGGTGTACTGCACACCCCCGTACTAGACTATCCTTGAATTCTCACTGTGACAAATTAGTACATGAAGAGGAGAAGAGAGAAAGAGAGAGAAGAGAACGCGATTCTCCAAACTGCGCTCTCTCCCTTTCCGTCAACTTCTTCGCCGTTGCAACTTCCGCTCGGCTTTAACAAAGAATTTAAATGGTAATCCCGGAATAGTACTTAAGGATACGGAAGGAGAGCGAAATTTCCGTGTTACTGCCTCGTCAACGCGTTTCCGAAGAAGCTGTGTGTGTGTGTATACATATATCTCGAGCGCCCCGTTTTACAGGGCAATCGTAAAAAATACACCCAGATGGAATTACTAATCGTAAAGAGCGCGCGGAATGCGAAAGCGCGCATTTAAATGTTTTTTTTTTTTTTTTGCATCCGCGTTAAATCCGCGCGCGCGCACAACTCACGGTTATGCGATTTACGTGTAAAATACAGTTTCGAGGAAAATATATACGAAAATCTATAGGTACACCTCTCCCCCGGTTTCGGTGTGTAAGTCAGCGAGGAGCATCGATCGTCGAGAGAGAGAAAGAGAAAGAGAGAGAGAGAGAGAGAGAGAGAGTTTGACGCCGCTCGTAGAAATGCAATAAGTAACGCGAGCGAATTGAAACAAATTTAATAAGAGCGGCGTGATGGTTCAGAGAGGCCGCGGATAGTTCGAAACTCGATATTAGCTCACCGCGTTCCAACTTTTGAACGTGCCAAACCTCCGCACCTATCTGAATTATACATTACAATTCTGCGTGAGGCCAAAAAGTTCCGAGGGCGGCTGAAATTCGCGGCTCACGTATGGTTAGTAGCAATCGATAGTTCAGCACAGTCGTTTTCGGATATAAATCAGCGTGAGAATCGATTCGAACGAGATCGTATCGAACGTGTTACGGAATAATTATAATAAGTATCGCGCGAATATATGATAAACTCTTATCGTTTTCCTAAAATAAATAACACATATGTATACGCGCATATGATTATAACAAAATTTAATTGCTCTAATATGGAGAATGCGTCTAATTATTAAATAGTTTTGTAATACATTTGTGGAATGTAAAATGTATGTGTGCGTGTATAAATACGATATACATGTATAACAGCAAATCGAGCTTATATAATAATCATAATACAATATTAAATGATAATATTAAATATTCGGAAATGAATTTAATATTTCATGTTAATTTTAAATCTCCGCGCTCCTCAATTAAATATGCAAGCGAAAATAATATCTCCCGATACGCGTGTGCTGTAAATCAGTAAAATGCAGATTTTATCAGACAACTTCCATAATGTAAATGGAAAAAAAAGAAATATAATAACATATACGTAGTAATAATCTGATCCTTTTCGAAAATGTGTCGAGAAATTTTCAACATACTGACGAGATACAAAAGAAACTGTCTCTCTGGGGAAGAAACGCGTATGTGTATTTTCGGAAATATGTATAATTCCGGCCGCGTAATTTAAATCCGCGCGCGGCCACTCTCGCAGATTAGTTCGCAGCGTGAATGCGGTTTGCGGAACCAACTTGAGAGCTAATTACGTTGCCCGCGTCATTATTGTTGATTACGTTTTATTAAGCTCGCCCCGTAAATAAGGGTAACCCTCCGCTCGATCATTATTAACGCTCGAATTTCGAGGATAATGTCAGCGCGTATCAATCTGTGCACGCGCGCGTCACAATCGACAGCGAGCCGCGACCCAGTTCTCCAATCGAAGAGGATCAATTCACGTTTCTTTCTAATTAAAATCGACGATCGCGGAAAAAAAATAATTTATTATTAATTAAAAACAAAATCGAGCTTGCTCTCTCGACGTAAAATCGTATAATAAGCAAAACCGTTCTAACGGCACCCACGCAACTGCACTCGGCGACATTCGATACGCACTCGTTTGCAGATGAATAACGCATTAGCAATAATAAGACGTAGTTGCAGATAAAAGTGCGTAGGTGATCCCTGGCGGAACGAAAAACGAACGAACTCTTCTTTCCGGAACAGCGTCCGTCTCTCATTTTCATGTCACTCTTAGTCACTCCACGACCAAACAAAGAGCAACGGGGAATCTTGAACGAGGGTTCGCCCAGCGCGTCATTGCTTTCTCATACATACAATTAGCGTAGGACTGTCCGCGAATTAGCGTGACGTGACGTTTTACGACTTGAACGGACAGTCGGTCGTCGCGCAAATGGTAACTCGCCCGGAAGACACCACACGGTGTTCTCTCGCTCGTGTTCCGCTCGCGCGAGCACCGAAGGTGTTTACCGATTATACGAGCGGCGGTTGTCCTCGACCGCAAAAAGTTCGTTCAACGTGTCGTCTCCGAGCCCCGTATACCTTCGCATTGTCTCTCTCGTGATTTGTCGCGTGATTTTTGACGTCAACAAAAACAAGTTTTTGTTATTTTGTTTTGTTATTAAAGCTCTGTCTGTGCGACTGTAAATATTGTAGCAATACAGTTGAGAAGGAAAAAATGATATGTTTTTGATTTTGTTTTCACTATTGCATCGTGAAAATTTTTTTCCACACACATATTTGAAACTATTTTTACGCTACGGTCTATGTCTATAATAGATATCTTACTGCGTCGCGCGTAATTTCAATTTACAGTTTCACACGTGCATTGCCCGCGATCGTCCGCCATTAGCGTTCATAGCATTTGGTTGCGCGATGAATTAGTGTTATTAGACATCGCCTAATATACCTACGTGGAGCTTTGTCATTCCGCAACAGGTGGTTACATCGAAATGCGACTATATCACATGAGCAATACGCACAATTCGCACGTCGAAGAAGATGGCCGCGGCTTTGTTGCGTTTTTCTTTCTCGTCAGCGCGTTTTACGAGTATTACATTGCAAATGTCATCACAACGCGGCCAAAGACATCCCCAATCTGTCCTAATGACGAAACACGTCCTCATGCTAAAACCGATTTTCTTTCTTTCCCCCCCTCCCCCGGTCGTGATGCATTTGCGCTAATTGATAGATTTTGTTTCAATGGTGTCGCGCGACGTTGAAACATCGTGTCGCTTACATTTCCGACGCCTCGATTGAGATCGTTCCCGCGCATACATCACCATGATTAGTCCATTTTCGACCGTAATCCCATAATCATCGATCATTGATACCTGCCAATTATTACATTAATGGGTTCTATAATCACTGGGGATGTGTACGACGAGAACGTTCCCTCGGTCATCGAATGTATCACACGCATACAGACATGTGAAATGACCGTTGGATTATCGCTTAATTCCAAGGTGTTCGTGAATTCAGCCCTCGAAGGAGAGATGCATCTGCTTGTATCCTCATCAACGCGAGCGATAATTTGTCATTTGCAAAGCAAGCGTGCGTATATGTTTTTTTTTTCGATTCGCACGCGTTGTGGTGATTTGTCTTAACAAACGTTTCGAGCTTTTCTGTGCCAAATTGAACATATTTTATCGTGTAAAATCTATTAAAACAACAAGATTGTTTCAGTTTTGGAACAAGAACCCAAAGAAGGTCGTCAGCATATGTTTTTCTTTTTCGATTATTTGATTATTTCGACGTATATCGACTTCGAGTGATTATTACTTTAAAACATGCCTTGTTAATCTCTTAAAAATCTCTTGTTCACCAAGTGATTCAGTTCTCTCTCTTTGTGTGCTATCCGCCTAATAAGATGGAATTACAATTTAATTCCGTCACGGGATTCTGATTTTCTTGCGGGAGAAACTCTGCTCCTTTGAAACAGAGCGTCTTCATGGTTGCCGGCAAAGCAACCAAGAAGCGTAACGTTCTCTGGGAACAACATCTAATTATGTCGCGAGAGAGAGAGAGAGAGAGAGAGAGAGAGAATTTGCGAGTGAAAACCGATATTATGTAAGCGGTAATCCGATAGGCGCGCGGTCAAATTCACTAAGATCTGTATCATCAGCGAGTATTCTGTAGTTGCTTTAACGGCCAGTATCTGATTCTGGACGAATGACATCAAGTAAATAATATTAGCTGTACACAGTTAATATACACAGTTATTTGTTTATTTTGTTAATTGGGAACAATTTTGTTATTGCGAACAACAAAACAATATGTCAAAATAGTTTGAAGGGCCAATAAACCGAATATACGAAGTGTCGGTATATGCAAAACAATAGATTTTGCGTGTTACATTGTTATTGCGTTACTAAATTTTCAATTTCACTTTGATGCGAGACGTAGCCTCTCTCCTGATGTCGCCGGTTTACAAGATTAAACGCGCACCGAAACCTCGATACAATCCTACGCGATTTCGCGTCTCTCTCTCTTCTCTATGAATTTGGAATTCATTTCTGCGTAACGGCAATTTTGCATAAAATGCGTACCAATGATCCCTGCTTATCGAATCGATTTGCGCCCACGGTACTTTGTGCGTTAACGCACGAGTAACTTCTCTCCTTCTCTCTCTCTCTCTCTCTCTCTCTCTCTTTCTCTCGGTCGCATAATACGTATTTATGCTAACAACCGCCGCCGATGGCGGTGTGCCGGTGCACACAAGTGTTGCATGCAACGGGTTCGTTGTATGTAAATGCGCGGTGCGCATCGAACGGGCGACGCATTCGATCATTCGTATGCATCGAGCCGATTCGCTATATCGCGCATCAAGCAAGGTTGCAAACTCCGTTTAAACTGTTTATGCGTAACAATTCGATTTCGCAAATTGTGTTCTGTCCCCTCCCCTCACCCCCTTCGTGTATTTTGGTTTGCATTTTTATTTAACAAGCTACGCGCAGGCCGCAGCCCCGGAGCAGGATACCGAAAAAAAAAAAAAAAAAAAAAAAATCAAGGCGAGCCATTTTTGTGCCTGCGGGAGAGAGAGATGCGATACAGATACACCAATATAACGCTCTGTTTGAAATATTTACACGGTATCATCCGGCAAATTGCGTGTCATACAACCGCCGCGGCGGATGACTGTTTGTTTACAGTGAAAGAACTATACGCTCACTCTCATTGTCCCGATGACACTGGGGATTTAGGAAACCGGGGGATTTTTCATTATATTTCCTGGCTGGTGAAAGCGATCGCGCGCGTTGACCGTTCAAACAAAGTGGGCAGCGAGGTTTTCGGGGCGATTCGAAAATTCAATCGAATTTGCGCGATTTTTAAAATACACACAAATAAAATACAGTTCCGTACGTAAGCGATATAAATAAACGTCTTGTTCAGTTTTGAAAACGATATTTCTCGTCAAAGTCATCGAATCGAGAATTTCGCCGGAAAGTTATGCACGTGACTTTTCGCACTTTAGCTGCGTACATACTGGGTGGTCCGCTTCGATATAGAGCGTATGTTTCGACAAACTCGTGTGTGTGCGTGTGTGTGTGTGTGCGCGCGCGCGTGTGTGCGTAAACATTCGGTGGGAAACAGGGACCACGCAAATCGTGTACATTCAAATTGGACGGGAAATTTACTGGCCTGTTTCGCGAATCTCGCGTTCTCATTGAACGAGAGGGAGGGAGAAAGCCGTCCGCTCCCGAGAGCGACGCCCACCACTTTCCGATCTGTGAAAACCGAAACTATCCGATCTCGAACCATTTCGACTCGCTCGCGAAAATCGCCAAAAATTTCGACCCCGCTGGCGAGTGCCAATCAAGTGGCGACTCGAACTGTCTGCGAATCTGATGCGAAACCAATCAGAGTGTCGAAACGCGCGTCGCAGCGAGCCCTTTGCCGTTATACTCTTTCGTTATACGCGTCGATCCGGCCGCCCTTGTTACACTTTTCCCACTGCACACCGACGTGCCGTTCTTTCATCATGCGGTATCACTCGCTGATTTTTTTTTTTTTTCGCCCCGTACACAGAACCATCGCTTATTCTTTCGCGTGTTAACGTCGTTTCGTTCGCTGACGTTTGCTCTTTTTTTTTTTTTGTCAAGTCATAGATACGAAAGTTGGAATTAACGTCGCTTAAAAATAGTCTCTTTGAGAAAAAAAAGAAATAAACTTGATTTTGTTAAACACATAACATTTGTGCGCGGGTCACACATACATTTCGCGAAATCTCTGGTTCTCGGTGCGCGCAATATGTATACATATAATAATGTCTTTATTTGGATCGCGCGCGTCTCGCCAGGGAAATGTGCGTGCTTTTATTATGCGAGGCGCAGTTAGGGTGGACAACACACCGGGTGTAATTGCGGTTAATGCGCGCGCGCGTAGTGGGTGCGAAGGTAAAACCGCCGAGCGCCGTAATCAACTTAGGCAAAGTTAATCGGCTTGCAAACGGCTTTGTGACATAACGGGGGGTTGTACCATACTTTAAATAAGGCACGCGCTTGCGCCGTCAAACCGAATGCATGAATGACGGATAGTTTGAGCAGCGGCGCAATCTCTCTCTTTCTCTCTCTTTGCGATTCTCCTCTCCGGTGGCCGCGCTATCGGTCGCGAACGAAATTTTCACGGGACAAAGTGAACGCTGGAGGGGAACGAGTTAATTGCGAATAGTTTAATAATGCGCCAGCCGTCCGGCCGAGCGTTCATAATGGAATACGCTCACGCAATGGTCACCGTTGCGTACCGTTCGGGCAATCGTCGTTCGGCCGTGTAATTGGTAACAACGTTATTGTGGCCTTTGCGATTGTATTGTAATACAAGAGAATATCTGGGACAGAGAAAGAGAGAGAGAGAGAGAAAGAGAGAGAAAGAGAGAGTTCATGCGTGCATACATGCGGTTTCTTTTATTTTTTCGGAGATGTGATAGCTGGAAACTGGTAGTCTTTTTCCAATAAATTGAAACGACAAACACAGCCGAACACGGTGCCATAAATACTTTTTTTTAATTATCATATATAATTCAGTCGACTGTGCAAATTATCTCGTAACAATTTGAAAAAGCGACGTCTCAACACAAATGCGCGAAACTGTTGAACGAGTTTTCGCAATGCGCAATAACGTTCGGAGGTTTCAAACGTCGAGTGACAAATTTGCGAAACACACACGCGAACGTCGCTCTCGCAACGAGGGGGTTGTTAGAGAAATTCCGCGGAGCTACGTTTCCGCGTAGCTTTGCGTTGAAACAGCGAAGCAAACGAACGGGAGCGCGAAATAGATATATAAAGCGCGGAAACGCAACGTCGTTACATCGGCGCGCGGTAACGAGATTCGTCAGTAATGTCATTCCCGTCGCCGGTCGATCGGATGTCATCGGCTCGTCGATATCTGACTGTCGGCAGCTGACTGGTCTTGCGAATGAGATTATACCGCGGAAGCACTCGGGCGGGAGGTACGTGCGCAAACGTCGGCCTCGTCGGAAAAGACGGGGTCGGGCACTCGACGGAGGGGATGGTGGGTCGTTGCGTTCGTTCGCGGTCGTTTAAACTCCCGTAGAGTTGCGTTCACTCCGCGTCGCGGAATCCTCTTAATCTGTCCCGAGAACGTTTACACCGGCGGTGGTTTAATGTCCGAACTTAAAATCTCCAAGGAGGAGGAGGAGGACGAGAATCGCTGTCGCGTACGCAAATCCCCTCGACGCGTACTACCTCTTACATTTTGTTTGTTACGGGAACATAAGCGCACAAATGCGTATAACGCAAATGCGGAAAATCTTACGGAGGAGAAAATCTCGTTGCGTTATATTAAGATCCGTGTCTTATGACATTCTTCTAACGCAAGCGGGAAGATTAGTTCGTTAACGCGATTAAACGTAAACGAATTTTTATATGGCACATTTGCATAAAGATAGGTTTTATTTCACAATTTTTCTCCCCCACTCGACTTTCCGTTATTGTTCAGAAAAAAATTACATTCTCAGCGCGGAATTGAATAGCGTCGTTTTCTTTTTGTTTTTTTTTTTTTTTACTTTTATCTGTCGCACACCGCGATCGATGCAAATGGCTTCATTAGCCAAGCGAGAAGCCGAATTTCGTCGAAATCGTTCCCGGTTAAAACAGAATCCCGAGGTTCAGAACAGCGGGTTCACCGAGCGAAGCCGGTCTGATTACCCAAAATAGACCGTTCCGACGAGAAAGCTGCAGCAGCACGCGGCCCGGAAGCGCGGCACGGAAGTCTCCAACGCGGATATCCTGCGCGCGGGGTCGCTTGCAGATTTATTCGCGTGTATCCTCGTCGCGGCGGGTCGATACGATGACACGGTCGATCGGTCGCGTCGCCGTCGGTCGTCCGTCGCGCACGTGTCGCGTGAGAACTTATGCACACGCGTCTCACGAAGGCGTACGAACAAATCGCGCGATATGAAATTTGCGAAATGAAACTTTGCGATCGCGTACGTATATCGAGAATATCTCAATATGATAAAAAACAAAACGCGTCGCGCGCAAAGGGTGTTTGCTTATCGCTTCAAATCGCATTTATGTGTGTGTTCAGTTTCTATTTACTCGATTCAAATAGCAGGTATATTGAAATACAGTGTGTGTGTGTGTGTGTGTGTGTGCAAATAAAAACTGTGTATAAAAATATACAGAGTATATATTGACGGTTTAATCTTGTAAAATTGCCAGTTTCTTCTGTTAATTTGTATCGAGCTTTTAGCGCACTTTTCGCGACGCGACGCAATTTTTTAAATTCACTGTTTAAACAGTCAATTTTTATTGAACGTCGATTATATTTCACAAGTTTTGCAGAGAGAGAACAGAATACACGAATCGGATCTCGTGTGGACTTTTGTCGGGAAATTTCTAAACAATGTCAAGTCGCACGTACTCGACGAATTATCGAGCGCGAACTGAGATTATCTACGCAATGTACAAACAACCTTAACCGCATACACGTGTGTCGGATATAGGTCGCAGGAAATGGGTGCACGAGAATTGCAAGAGAGAGATTGCAGGGAGAGAGAGAGAGAGAGAGAGAGACTTCGGCATCGACATTTGATCGCGAGTTCCGTTCCCGTGTGTTACGCGAGAGCAAGGCTTGCATTACAGGACGCGCGGGGGACGCGGAGGAAGGAGGGACCGGTTTGCCAGCGGAATCAGTGCCGCCGGAAGTGCATCCTGGACCGCATCCTGCCTCGCCGCGTTCGCTTTCCGCGAACGTTGCCGGGGATATCCTCTGGATTAAATCCTTGCTGAGCAAGCGCAGGCTGGGAGAGCGGGAAAGGTTACGATCGTGATGTGAAATCGTTTTCAACGATCGCCTATTTCAGTGAAACGAAAAAATTCTACACCGAAAAAATTGTATTCTTGTTTTGAGGATATCCCACTTACTTTAAGTATATTTTATACTAAAATAGGCGCCAAGAAGAGTTTCTTGTTTTAAGAAAAAAATCCTCTAAATAGTAATATTAATAAGAATAT
>NW_018020596.1:699340-716866 GCF_002006095.1 Pseudomyrmex gracilis
GATTTTCCTCTTAAAATAAGAAATTCTTCTTGGCGCCTATTTTAGTATAAAATATACTTAAAGTAAGTGGGATATCCTCAAAACAAGAATACCATTTTTTCGGTGTATGTGATAAAAAATTATATACATTATTCTCTAACAATTGATGATTGCTTCGTTCTCTGTATCATACTAACAAAAGCGATATAACGAAAAGCGATATGGAAAGTGTGACGATGAATGACAGCCCTTATCAGTTAATATTACCGGTGGTTGCGTAATGTAGCTTGCGCGCGCGTGCACGAGGCGGCGCATACCAGCCGGTGCGTATATATATATATAGAGATATCCTTCGGGACGCGCGTTCTGTTCGATTGAACACATCCTGCTCAGAGCGTGCGCGCAGTTCTATTTGCTGGACATATGCGACCCTGTGTGTCTATTTGTGCTGTCTGCCTCCGACGCTTATACGTGTATATAAGAGCTCAACAGTTCGATTTAATTACTCCGCACTTCTCCTGTACATATATATATATATATATATATATATATATATATTATATATATAAGGTAAGTTAAGTTTTTTTTTAATTAAGTTAAGTTAAAATTAAAGAAAATGTAATTTACTTGAAAATGTAATTTAGTCAGGGTTGGATTAAAAAGATAAAAGTTAAGTTAAAGTTATTTAACTTTTTAACTTAACTTTTATCTTTTTAACTAGACACTACCCAATCCTGTATATATATATATATATATATATATATATATATACACATACATATAAATGAATATCACACATGCGTTCATCCCGTCAACAATACGTGCCCGCGAGTACCTCGAGAGCTCGGAATTCGAGCGCTTATATCGGCTCACGTACGTAGAGAAGTCGAAGCAAAAATATGCGCTGCATTTTCATCGTGCATGGAAATTTTGAAATCTTTTATAAATCACTATTTATTCACGCGGAGAAGTATTTACGGGATAATTGACTCTTTTTGAGTGCTTTGTTTTTCGACGCGCAATTAATAGAGAAAACTCGTTTTATATCGTCACGCGATTCTCTCCGGAGAGTTCGACGTGTGTTAGATAGTACGGCGAGATAGCAGAACTCTCTCGCGTTACGGTAAAACTTTTTCATTAAATTTGATTTCGTTATCACCGTCGAGACGAAATAGAAAAGATCGAACTATTAAATTTAAATGATATGCAAAAACGTGAAAAGAGATAAAGAGTCGGACGTTTTTGCCGCGCATGTATGCAATGACGATATTCGTTGACCACAGCAAGGTATCAAAAGAAAACGCCACTCGCTAACTACCTGCGGAACGACACATGCGAAGTCCGCGCGGCGACGGCGTGGATGCGCGGCGTTTCGGTAACGAGATTCGTAATTAAAATGCGCGTATAATCGACGCGTTTCTATCCGCCTCGTGTCTCTTCCGTGTTTTCCCTCCCCGTGATCGCCGCGGGTTGTCCGCGTTGACAATATATCGCGGCGCGCACACAAATCGATGCGAACGCTAATGGCTCGTGTCAGCCATTTTTCTTGCTTCTTCCTGATTCGAGTGACCGCATCCGGGCAACCGGTTACACGGCGTCGACATCGGGGGCCTGGTCTCGCGACCGGAGGATGGAAAGGGAGAGGGGTTTAATATCGTATTTATTCAAATTGACCATTAGACGTGGGAGGATTCGCGCATATACACAGAGACGCGCGCGCACAGCGCAAAATAAATGGACTCCTCATGTAAATCGGATTTTCCTTTTTCGTACATATCAATATTTACGACGTCCAAACGGAATTGGCGTCGTGTGTATCGATATCTATACGAATCTCTGATGCGCGAGAGATATTCGTTCGCGCACATCGACATATCCGCGTGTAAAACCAAAAACTACATTCTGATTGAAAAGTTCTCGAACGCTAATTCAGAGTTTTTCCGAAGACGCTCGATTAGGACGCGTAATTAATTTCAGAAAATTGCGTCTCTGTTTCCTTTTTTTTAAAACTGAAATAAGTTCCCACGTAAGAAAAACAGGATTTGAGAAAAATGTGATTTTTCGGTTTAGAGCCCTTCGCGAGAGCGTTGTGCGCGCCGGAAATGTAAAAAAATATATTATTTACGATTCAAGCTGTATTTAAAACCAAAAAAAAAAAAAAAAGAAAAAAATCGCTATGAAACGCGGAAAATACGGTCGAAAATGTCTATGTGGGGATTTGTGCGAGTCAAGCAGAGCGTTATCGAACGCGAAATTATTTGTGATATCTGATATTTAACGACGCGTATCTCTCGCTGCACATATTAAAAAACACCGATAGGGTGTGTGGCTTTTTTTCATATATACATTCGTCCAAAGTACTCCCCGCTGAAATGCGATATGCATTTTTTTTTGTACAAGCAAGCGCATCACTGATCGAAAAAAAAAAAAAAAAAAAAAAAAACGGAATAATAATCCGTCGTGGTGCAGCGCGCGTGATTCGATGTCGAGGTTTCGAATCGCGCGCGCGCGCAGGACGCGCGTTGTGTAAGTATTAAACTCTACTCCCCTTTCCCTTCTCCATCCCGGAATTGTGTCATCCATAATACTCCGGCGACGTTTTGCACCCGGCGAAATTTATATCCATTCCCTCGATTGTCGCTACACACTAATTTCGTCACGTTCGGCGAGTAACGCGTGTTGTAAATAGCGCTTGACACGTGTAAATGCGCGCGCGATTTCTGACGAAACGTTTGGACGTTTGCCAGTCGATTTTGTATATCCCCGCGCGTCGTCGGCTTGCGCGCGACACACGCGCACATATATATGTATATATATATATATATATATATATATATATATACATATATAGACACGAAAATCGTCAACTAGTTTGTTCGATTTCGTATTTTATTTCGCAAAATTGAATTCGATGAAACGCAGCAAAATCTATACGGATTTATCAAATTGTCCGCTATCGCTTGTTGAGTTAAAATTATACATACACGTATGGTTTTTATATGTGTGCGTAATAATATAGTAATTGAATATATTAAATTTCTGTTCTCTCGCATCGTGTGCGGTGTTTTTGTTTTACCAGAACTTTCTACAGAATAGAATGTTAGTATCTGAATTTTTTTAAGTATAAGCAATTAAACTGTATAAGCAATTAAACTTTATAAAAACATTTAACGCGTGTGCGACACAAAAATATTTGTACTCGACAATATATCGACGTTGTAAATGTCGTCCGACCGAGGCACTGACCAGCGACAATGTTCCGTCGCGCGATTATAAATTCGTGAATACGTAACGTAGCAAAGACACACGCGGAGGTTCCCTTATGTATGTACCCGTGATACATACATATTCATGCGGGTAACGTGATATCTGCGGTAGTTCGCGTACAGCGTCCTTTTAATTCCGAAACCCGCTCACTCTCGGTTCTCTCGGCAAGAGTTCTTACACATGAGAGAGAGAGAAAGAGAGAGACCAACCCCGTCCGATCAGCATGTAAAGCGAGTATCGCGTGAACTTAATGACGTAGCTCTAACATCGCGATGACGATAATAACGAGAATAACGCGGCGATGCTATAACGACTAGCACATCGAATCAGACAGAAAGTATGTAGTATATAGATAAGTGAGAAAAAGAGTAAGTTCAATGCACTCTATTTACAAAATATGTACTATTTAAAACCTAGTAAGAATTCCGAAATATAGTTTCTAAATAGAATCACTATTTCCAAAAATAGTGTAGAGATATCCAAAAATGGATATCTCTAAGTGGGTATCTCTCGGAAATGTCGCGTGTATTACTCATATAATTTCTTCTCTTTCTCTGAGTTAGTTGAAACAACTTTCGTAATGATTGATAAGTTCGTTTGGTTAGTAACTTATCATTTCGTAACGAATACGATAGACAGATATATTAGGAATTTACTTTGTAATCATCGAATACTTCTTTTTAAGATAAGAATGTTAGATAAAAATTATTTTCTCTTCGAATGCACTTCTTAAAATAGATAAGAATTCACCTTAAAATAGATAAAAATTTTCGAAAAACCGTAAAAAATGTTAAAATGGTTTAATCTCCCGTTCATTTTATGACGCAAGTACGAGAGACGAAGAAGATTTTTCGGCGCGTGATTAAGTCGCAGGTCGCGCGACTGCATCACACAAAAATCAAGTGTGACGGGAATCATTTTTAATATCTGGCAACGTCAGCTGCAAATGCCAGTCCCGCCTCGAACTTTGGTCCTCCGTTTCCTTCCGGGGTCTTCCTCTCCCTCTGTCCCTTATACTTTCGGTGAATTGCAAATTCTCCGCAAAGAGTTTGTTTCCGCGATCTTCTCGCGCTTTTCGTTCTTTTCTCTCATCTTCCCTCCCTCCCTCGCTCCTCCTCGCGTCAAGTTACGATTGGGGACATCTTATCCGATATTAAATTCCCGTGACAGACGGTTGCGAAAGTTCGACGTATTCATCCGCTTTGCATAATGTGTCCTTCGTGGATTATGACGCGTACATTATCTCCGACCCTCACACGACCTTTGTCGCATTCCGCTTTTCTTCAAGGCTCTCGAAAATATGCTTGAAACAATTTATCCTTCAAAATACCGCGAAAGTTAAATTGTTAAAGTTAAATCGTAGAAAAATGCATCTTTTTTTTTTTTTACATACGTGCAAAATTTGCAAATGCATTTTTGTGACACACGACGTGTTATATATGTAAATGTGTCGTGTTGAAGTTTGGAACGTTGGTCGAGCAAAAAAAGATATATTTCGACGAAGACGTTCCCGGAGTTCTTCTGTGACAAATCAAAATTGTTTTCATCGTGGAATATCTAATGACACGTGATAAAATTATTTTTTTAAACAAGAGAAAACCGCCAGCAATGTTTTTCCAGCAATTCGCACGCGTCTTCGCGATGATGGTTTTTCTTTAATAAACTTTTAATACATATAGATCATAAAAAACAATTGTATGAAACGTGACGTGAAAAAATAAAGCGGTTGAAGATGATTTGTGGCGCGGTCGCAAGTACGGTGTGTCCTTCGATTTTGTTCCGAGACAAACGACGACAACTGCTCTCCGGAGAGGAGGGGCGCGCTTCGTAAAACCGGAAGAGATGTGGCCCGAAATGTCACGGGGCTCATTGTTCATGAAAGCGGCGCGACGGCCAATGGCCCACAGCGTGCCATCGGACCGGAAACGGCGGTCCCGACCAACTTTGGTCGCGAAACTTTCGGATTAGTGCTTACCCTGCTGTTCGATGTTGAAAATTCGTAGGAGAGAGAGAGAAGAATTTTATACATCTTCTCATTCTCATGTGAGCTAAATGAGTTACCGCGCGCACAGTATTCTTGACTTTTAACGCACGAAATAATGTATTAATTTAGAACAAAAAAGTAATTCGCTGTTCGAAAAAAGAAAAAAATTCCAACGGAAATTTTTCCAAAGAGACATAAAATTAATGCGAATGAAAAAGAGACCATAGAGAGATCTATAAATTTAATTTACGCGCAAATTACATCTTCCGGTTAAATCTGAAATGTTCGGGATTAAAGATAAAAAGCGGACTCTTTGACAATGTCGTCAATTTAAATTTCTAATATAGTTCGCGAGAGTATATTACAGCGCTTTTTATGTAAAAATGCGCTTAATTAAACTACGATGAGAAGATTTCTGGTATTAAGTCCGGAACGGAATGCCTAATGCAAGCCGCGCAAGGATTGCGATTTATGAGATACGCAGAGTACGTTCTCGGACCGTGAGACGCAATATATTTACAGTCGACGAGAACATAAATTTATGATTTACGGGGACAAAGGAATACATGAGCGAGCGTTCGCGGATTTACGGGACGAGGCGCGCGTTTACGATTCGCGAAACACCTGTTCACGGTCTATAAGAGAAAATGTATTTACAGCCTGGTCGGGTCGGCATAAATCTAGCGACATAAGAGGCTTCATGTCAAGAGTAGAATTTAAGGGTAAGGGTGTATAAGTGGGTCTCCCTTCCCAGTTGAGTATAAACTAAATTAAACTGTATTGGAATTTATTAGCAAGATTTCTAATTAGCAAATATACAAATCTCAGCCAATGGAAATGTCATGCTTAAAAAACGATATAACTGAAACAACGAGTAAACATTTGTTCTCAATTAACATTTAATCGTTCAATTAAAATAGGATGCGAGAAGAGAGAGGAATGCAGTTATTTTAAATGACTTTCTCTTGATAATTTATGATTTTATGAATAAATATACACGTGCGATTCACTGAATTATGAAAATTTGGTAGTTCTGTTTTTCAAATAATTAAAAACGACACACGAGAAGTTTTGACAAGCGTCAAAACTTCTTTACAGTTAAAATTTTTAGAAGTTTTTTTATTAAACTCTCTAAAAATTTAGTTACCTCTTTCTAAGTGCAGTTTATTTAAAATTGATTGCTAAGAGATGCTAATAAATAACACCTGTCAATAAAACAATAATTGCAACAATTCTCCAGAGCTCGGAAATATCGTTTCGCGAAAATAGTGCAAACATAGTTCGCGATGTATTCGTTCACGGTCTATTGGACAAAATATCCTCGCAGACGTCGCGACGAGTTTTATGATTTAAGGTAGCACGTAGGTTTACGAATGGCAAAGAAATATGTGTGTAATTTCTGTGTGTGTATGATCCTGTGGTATGTCGAAAGACTTACGACATAATGCCGGGCTCGCACGTATGACAGAGTGACACACCTCGAGAGATGCTATTTTTTTTTTTTTTTTTTTTCGAATAAATATCCGCCGTGACGCAACGACACGCAACAAATTCGGTATTTGTTTCACATTTATTTGTTTCCGTGTGTATATACGCGCACGATATAAATAACCGGCAGCGTGCGCAACAAAAGCTGTATAAATTTTTTCCCCCCGACATTTTATGTTATCTCTCTTTCAAAATCGTATAAAATAGAATTTATCGCGCGGCGGTTATGAAACTACACAATCAATTGACATATTTATATATGAAAATCAGTTGAATTCCGACGTTGATATCTTTCTTGTTTGTTTATTCCGATAAGATGACGCGGAGAAAAGTCACACGGCGTATTTTGATTGTTAAGACAATTTTATGTCCCGGATATTTGTTCGTTTGGTGTACTGTGCTCGGTATCGTAATAAAGGTTTTTTTTATCAACAACACGCAGATAAAATTGTAACTCTCTCACGCGCGACGGTTCAACTACGTGATATCATTCTGTTCGATACTTAAAAAAAAAAAAAAAAAACAATTCTAAATGTTTCACACAGATCGAGTATTAGAACAAAAATCCAATTCTCTCTACCAATAGAATGCAAAGAAAGTTTATTTTACGGTTTTCTTGCGCAAGTGCTTTCAAGAGGAAATAAGTTCCTTAAAAAAAAAAAAACTATTTTTGTGTTTCACGTTTCAAGAGCAATCTGTTTAAAACGGCACATAAATTTCACATTTATACTCGGCGTGTAAATGTGAAATACTCACACACACATACACATACACACACACACACACGCAGGTTGAATTACGGTTATTTGCGCGGACACGTCCAACACCGATCTAAATTCAAGGACCATTACGACGGCAGTCGCAGAAATTGCTCCCTCTCTTCTCTCCGGTAGTTTCAATATTCCGCGGCGGCGCGGCCTGTTTCCAGACTTTTCTTTCTTTCCGAATCCGTTGTTTCGTGCTCGTAAATTACCGTTTCTCGGGGCTCTTGGCGGAACGACTAATCACGTTTCGCCGAACGGTCGACGCGTGAAAGTCCCGCTCTCTTTCTCTCTCTTTCTTTCTCTCTTTTTTCTTTGTCTCTCTTTCGCACAAAAATTCCGCAAAAGATGTCCGCGTGGCGTGGAGTTGCAGCGGGTAAATTCCCTTCACGCCGCAACAACTTCTCGCAAATGGCGGCGGTCTGCTGTTTTGACGTTTATAAATAATTTTCCTCATGGCACGATCGGAGGAGAGGGTGACTGGCGCTCCCTGTTTCGCGATCGTGGGCGCACGAGAAAGGGGTGGTTGCGAGAAAGATGAAGAAGAGACGGAAGGGGAAAGAGAGGCTACCTCAAAAACTTCGCCGCGCACCCGTGGGATCGGATTTGCGGCTGGAAAAGTGCGCCAAGGTGGTGCGAGCAACTTGCAGAACTTTTCTCGGTTCGGCGTAGGTTGGTGCGGATGGTCGCGATGAGGGGTGAGAAGAATCCGAGTGGAAGACCAGGGCGGACCGGAGCAATTTTGTTGTTTCGCAAAGTTACACGGTGTGTCCGACGTCGCGTGGCGTTTCCTCTTCCGGACGGACTCGGTCGAGTGAAATGTAAAATAGAAAATCGCTCATGCGAGAACGATCCCTCTCTCCTGCTCTCTCTTTTTCTCCTCCCAAGTACTTGGGAATTCAGACAGAACGACGTTTGTGAGAGATATTGCTTTTGGAAATTGTTCTTGACTCTCTCTCTCTCTCTCTCTCTCTCTTTCTCAATATTTTTGCGTGCTTCTTTTTCTGTCGTGCGAAAAAAAAGCGCAATTAATCTTTCGCACACTTCGATCTTTCGTATCGAATATTAACTATCATTCGTGTACTCTCGTCGGAAACGGTGCGGAATAAAAATTACTCGGCGCATATTAACGACGAAATGATATCAGGAAGAAAAGTGAATTTTTCTTCAACTTTAGAAACCCGCCTTTCTCTCAAGAGTTTTTACTTTATTCTTGCGCTCAATTTCTAAATGAATTTCTTCATCTTGCGGTCCGGCGCACACCTCCGGATAGCTCTGTGCTGCTCAATTCCCGAGAGTACATTCGGCTTGTTTGACCAACGCTACATTCAAATCATCCGATCGATTGCACCGCAAATAGAAACGCTTCGTTCAAGTCAGACAGACGGTGTTAGGAAATTCTGTTGACTCTCTTCGCAGCGCGAGAAATCGATAAGTCATAATTTAATTACTTAATACGCGATATAACTCTCTCTCTCTCTCTCTCTCTCTTTCTTTTTCTCAGAATTTTCATTTTTATACGACGACATAATTTAATGGCTCGCACAACCGTCGTAAATTAATACATCTCCGTCGAGAAGTGCTTATTATAAAATAGCGCTTGTTTACACTACACTTTAATTGTCGTGATATCTAGGCAAATGTTTTCACACAATGCCGATTCAACCTTGAGCAAGGTGTTTGTTTTCACACAATAAGGAATATTCCACATCATAAAATGTCGATCAATACGAGCTCTGTGTAATTAATTTAATTGCTTCGCATTAATTCATTCTATTGCTACTGTGACGTAGTAGAAAGACTGCACATGCACTCACTTCTGTCACAAAGACTCGTCTCCGATGCTTGAAATCGCACTCGGAAACCCAATGCTCCGGGGCTAAATAATAGAATATAGATTATAAATCTATGTTCATTTTGTCAGTCAAAAATAAATTGCATAATCGGATGCAAGCACCGGCATCATCGCGAATGCCACTGCAGGGTTACGAAGGGACATTAAGGAACGAGAGAAAGTGAAGGCAGAAGCACTCGGCACAAAGAAACAGAGAGCACGGCCACTGAAGGGCGCGGCATTAAAGGGAAACGGCGCAAATATCCAAAGAAGCCGTTAGAAGTAACGAAAATTAGCAACATCCTTGCCAAAGTCACGCAAGACGCAAAGTGACACGGCAAAACAGCGATTGACAAACACAAAAATTAATAACAACGGCCGTTCCTGCGCGACCGTGAAGAGGGCCAGAAAAATTAAACTTGTCAATCGCAACGTGTCGAGATACGTAGTCTCGACACCTGATATAATCAGCCGATATGATAGGCTGAGAAAACTTCCTCTACCGCTCTGAGCCCCTCTCAATACTCCGTCCAAAAGGTTCAAAAGTGAGTTGCAAGAGCGAATAGCCTACAGTCTTCAGCTTAGATCAGCCAGCGTTAGCTTTTTCGGGAACGTAAAAATTGAGAGTGCTTCTGCCTGAGAATCCAATTGTGGTCCTGTGGAGAACAAGGCGGAAGAAACGAGTCAGAGAAGCGACAAAAAAGGTGAGTTACTAGGTGAGCGACTTTAGCTCAAAGTCGTTGTATTTTTATTTTAAAATTTTTATCAAGCGGCGGAATTCGCGAGTTCTATTGCGTCGAGCGAGGGAAACTTTTCTCTATTAAGGGGAGGTTCTAGTCAAAATCGAAAACAAAAATTTTTTTTTTTTTTGCTTTATTTTCATCCTTAGGGTTTTGAAAATGTCTAGCCAAAAGGATATTTCCCTATATAATTTATTTATTTATTTATTTTTTTTTTTTTTTTTAATAACTTTTTTTTGCCGCACACGATTCCGCTTCAACGACTTAACCGATTTCGATGTTTGACGGCTCAAATTAAAGCTTATTCAATTTAGGGGGCCTTCAGGAAGCGTTTAAAAAAAAAATTGTTTATTATTGTTTTTTTAACGTTAAAATCATGAAATTACGTTAATTTTCGGGCCTTTTGACTAGAACCTCCCCTTAAATTACTTTTATTGAAAACAGCTCCGGCGTATATTGTTCTAGCCGGTTATTGACCCGGCGTGCCGGGTCTTCTACACAAGCGAGGTGTTTATCTCGTGCGATGTCTGCGTACGATAAAAACCTCAAAAAACATTATCGCAACACCTGTCAAACTTGCGCTTTGGGAGACAAAATTATCGGAATTTTGTCTAGGCCGATCGAATCCCGATCAACTTTCCGCATTCCGATTCCCGAAGAGAATTCTTCTGTCAACCGGCGAAATCTGACACCGTTGTTGTAAAATATTTTAAATTTCCAGAATATATTTTGTTATTTTATTTACTTTAAATTGGCTGTCGCGTTAATTAATTAGCTCAAACTTAACTTGCCTCCTACACCCCGCCCCTCTCCGTTCGGTTCGGAGCTAGTCGGCCCGGATTTTCTTATCGAGACGTCCCGAAATACACACGCGCGACGCGTGTCTGGCGTCTAGTTATTATCTTGAAAATTCCAACGATCTCGGAAATCCGGAATCGCTTCCGGGTTCGAATGCCAGTGATCAAGGTCACGGCGAAGAAACGAGTCTTTTTTTCATCAGCAACGTATTATTTCAACTTACTGCCATTACATGTTCGTAATGAAAGCTCCTTTCCAAGCTTTCGTACTGCTGCGGCCTCGTTTATTAGAGATAATTCTTAATACTTGTCTCTATATATTTATACCACTAAATTTATAAAATTAACTTTTTTATACTTATCTGCTTTAGTAATTTGTACTATTGTTTGTATTAATTCTATTTTATCATTGTTATTATTTTCTGTACTACTATCATTATTACTATTACTTGTTATCTTTTGTCGTCTAGTCGGTTAGACAGGTCTGTCTAGCAGCTTAAAGGTTTTTAAGCTGTTGTCTCGCCTTTTAAAGATTTCTTTAATTGGAAGCAATTTATTTGTATTCTTTTTCTCTTTCTTGTCTTTAATAAAGTTATTATTATTATTATTATTATTATTATTATTATTATTATTATTATTATTATTATTATTATTATTAGAACGAAAAATACCTTGCAGTATTTATCAATCTTTTTTCTAGAATTTTAATTGATTTTAAATGAAGGCGCTTATTTAATTTTGCAATTCAAATAAGCGGTAAATAACGAAAAAAACGACTTGTTTAAAACTTGGGCTCGCCGTCAAACTGTGTGTGCGCGCACGTATCGTCGAAAGATGAAAAAAAAAACGAACAACAACGAGATGATAATGATAGTGCGACCGATGAGTCGATATAATTGTCGCTCAGACAATTAATATTTCGCGTATCGCAATCGCGCGGAGGATAAATGGAACGTTAGAATCTCTCGAGAACATTTGCGACGCGAAACGAAATCGAGAACGTTTTCATTCGGCCGGTGTCCGTGAAATGTTTACGTTGCGCTCCTCTCTAACTTACGGGAATCGATAGTCGTGCTCCGCGTAATTGGTCATGTGCACTTCCGTATACGCGTCGTTTTCACTGCAGCGCGATGCTCCTCCCGGCATGGCGATTGTGTGTTCGATTTAATTAACTCAACGCGCGCGCGGTCTCTTTGACACGAACAAGCCACTCGATCGAGACACTCCACAGGTTGCTTTTTAATTAGATCCTGATCAGTAATTAATAGCATATATAATATTATTTATGCGTAAGACCACCAGTCGTATCGATTTTGCAATAACTTGCGCGCGCTGATTTTCTCTTTCTCTTCGTGTACGTCATAATTCTCAATGACTTATCTCATTTTGATACGCTCGCGTTATGACTTTGATTATAAATTTTTTTTGTTTTTTTTTGCAGTGTTACACGCGCGTTTCTTTTTCTCTCTGTATCTTGAACTTTATCGTTCGAACGAAAGTTTGTGTTTTACAACTGACCTGCATTTTTCTTCCCCTCCCTCAAGGACGACGCGACGGATTAAACATCGCGCTTAGAGCCGTAAGATTAATTGCTATTTTCGCGGCTTTTTACCATTTCTTTTCAGCCCGTCCATCAATCTGGCTCTTTTCACACATTTCACTTCCGACGAACTTTCTGCCGTTCCCCGAGCGCAATCGCCAGAATCTCTGGGGGGGATTCCGGCGAACGGTTAAGCGACGGGGTTAATAGCGATTCCTGGTCGACCGCCTTTTTCTCACTGTTCCCTCTACCTCCTTTCTCTCTCTTATCGTCTCACCATTATAATCCCGGTTCGGCTTATAACTTTTCTACGAGCCGGCCAGGCCGGTCCTCGCTACGCGAGTTTTTCGGAACGTGTCGCCGTTTCCCGCGTTTCGAAACCACCGTCGGGAGAAGGGCGGCGCCGCGAAGAATGAGGAATGAATCTTCAGACGAATGCAAGGTCTCGGAATCCTTACGAAGGGATTTCGCCGGGGAATCCCGGCGGAGGGATTTTAACGAGTTCGCGATAACGCTCGTCGACGAGAGAGATTCGCGCGGTGGCGTCGACCCTCTTTTCCGCTCTCTTCTTCTTCTTCTTCTTCCCCTTCGTTCTTTCGGGATAAAAAGCGTGATCTTCTTTCATTCTATGTGTCTGTGTGTAAGTGACTCCGACGAAGATTATCCCGCAATTCGTGGTCCGCCCGGATAACCCGCATGATTTTTGCCCGTTACATTTCGGGATAACGATCGATGAATTCGCGTGACTTGCCCACAAACGCAGCCTTCCTCTCTCCGACGTAACGTCTAAATTTGCTCCGAGCTTTTGACAGGTTTTTGATTTTAATCTTTTTCAAGAATTATGATCCAGTTTACGTCGAATCTCAATCTCGCGGCTCGAACACCGTATATTCGCCGTCAGCTGTTAGATTAATTGTTGAGAAACAAACGAGAACTTCGATCAAGTTTTGTTTCTCTCGAAAGAAACAAAAATACTCTAAGATAACAACAGTATATGCGCGACGCATTTGCACGTTCAAATTGGCGAAATAAAGCACACGCGTGTAAAAATCACAAAATTTGTTTTCAAGACCGCGCGCGTGTTTTATTATCGAATTAATTATATTGTCAAACAAAACGCCGCGATTACTCGTTTTCATTGGATGAACGAAGAAAGTAAACTGTGCAAATTCGCGACTATATCGCGCGCTATAAATTTCAGTCGAACCCCTCTCCTAGTTTAAGACCTTATTACGGTCGTCGTAATTTTCATTGCCGAAGTTTAGCAAAGCTCCTTCTACAAGCTAAAAGCACCGTTTTCAAATTGAATTATACACCGCGAGTCGTTTATATCCGGAGAGAAATCGGAGGAAGACACGCCGTGTCGTTTTTGGCGAGGGGATGACGAATAAAATTAAAACGAGGTACATTTCCGCGCGCAATGTGCCTCGCTCGCGTCTTATCATTCACGGATCCGCGAGAAGAAAAAGAGGGATGAGACTTTCGTCTTTATTTTCTTCTTTTCGCGAGGGAGAGAAAAGAAGAAAAGAGAACCTCTTCTTCTTTCCGTCTTTATGGTGAATAAACGGGTCGTAACTCCAATAGTGTAATGACCGCTCGGGGAAAATGGTTCGGCGAGTTGAAAAAGCAAATGAACGAAGAACGGAGAATGAGATGGCAAGTCGTTGCGAAGAAGGGATCGAGTTTTATTATGCGTTTCTTGTATCTGCGCGCGCAAAGTCCTATTAATCTGATACAAGATATAAACTGTGACGGACACGCGTGGATGAAAAACATATTTTAATGTTTCAAACGGTGACTTGTACTTTCGTGCGAATACAACGAGAAAATAATAAAACTTTTTCTATACACTTTTGTGAAACACTCATGTGAGAAACTCACTTTTTTTTTCCCATGAAATGAAGAAACACACATTTGTGTAAGATAAAAATTGCTTTAAAAAACGAATGTAACAAAAATATTAGAAAATATTTATATTGAATATTATGAGAGCAAAATAAACTGATTCCAGTAAGAAAGTCCGATATACTCCGATACGGTATTCCCGTATGATATTTGCCTCCTTCCAAAATGCGAAGCGAACTGGATCAGCCATCGCACGCGAATTCTCGTTCGATACGCTCTGTGCCGGGCGTAATAAAGCGAAATCGAAATCTTTTATAGATTCGCCGCGTACTCTCATCAAGCGGAATAGTACCGCTAAGATTGGGCGAGGCAACTCGACTCCCTTTCGCGATCATAAATTCAGATGCGAGCATAAATTTTCTTTCGACTTTTTAGTCCGACGACGGCGTATAATCTGAAACAGATACTCTCGTTAACGAACCGCGCGAGCTTTAACTTTCAAAGAAATTTAACACGTTTCGTAGGTGACGCGTACAAAGGGAGGAAATCGATCTGAATATAAATTTCTGTACGTGTGTGTAATTTCTTCTTTTAAATAAAATAATAATCGTAAATAAATAAATTAGTTTTTTGTGTCTTAGAAAGTTATTTCGAAAATCTGTGAAACACGCCACTTTTTCCGGATTATCTCCTTACGTTTCTCTCTTCGTGTTTCTCTCGTGTACGTCGAGAACATTGTATGTCGAACGTAAGCCACCCTCCATTGAATTACAAAGCATGAAAACAAGCGAAGTTGACGATGGTAAATCGATTCGGACGCGATTACGAGGAGTTTCGACTTCGTGATAGCGAATGAGACGACCAATCGTTTGAGCCGGAAATCGAAAATGGAAGGAAGAGAGAACGGGGGAGCCGTTGCGCGCCCTTTTCCCAGAGGGTTGCGGCGTGCCGAGTCGGCGAGCTCATAGTTTATTTCAATTATTTAAATCCGCGCGCGGCGCCATCCACCCGTCCGCCACACCCCCTCTGCGAGATTGGTTTAATTCAGTTCGACGCGTGGTAAGGGAGCGCCACGGAATTCCGTCTACGTGATCAGCCTTCCGCTTCACTGATCACCCACACTCTATCGCCTGCCCACCCTCAACCTTCCCTGCGGTGCGCGCGCGGACCGATTTTCCGCAGGATAGTGCGGATATTCCGTGGTACGATCGACATGCACCTACCACCCGTCCACCCATCGTTCCCCGCCGTTCTTTCACTCGGTTTTCACAACCCTCTAAACGTGGCTATCGTAGGACACTTCCACCCCCTTGCACATACTCCACTTCATCTCTCCGCATCCTTCTTTGCCTACCTTCTTCTTTCTCTCTCTCTCTCTCGTCCGCCCGCCACCCTTTCATTCTTCGAATTCATGTCCTACTGCACTGCATTCTCCTCCCCGCATCCTCCTGCCGTGCGAGCTTTCCTCCTACCCGGTGCGCTGCAGCAGCGATGGGGTTTTCCGGCACGACGTTCACGAATTCGCATGCTCAGCCGCGGCTCACCGCCGCGAAATCGAAATTCTTGTCCTTCCCGAGCGCACTCGATTGTCCCTGTGTGTGCGTGAGCGTACGGAGAGATTGGCGGATAAGCCAAGCTGAAACGTCGACTTTGACCGAGCGAACCGGACATTATCCGCAATGCGCGCCGCGCGTTCAGATTTTCGCCGCCGACGAGACGTGAAGGTTTTCTCGATCGGGAATACAAAACGCGACGTTCGTAATTCTTCGCGTCGCCTTCTCGTTCAACCTCTGAATCTCAATTAATTTTGCGAGTCGCGACAGCGCAAAAAAAAAAAAAAAAAAAAGAACCAATGTTACGTCAAGTCAAATGTTTATTTTTGCTTTTAAATATGATTTAAAGTATAATATAATCTTCAAATAATTACACTTTTTAATGCCAATTCAATTGTGAACTTATTTCGCAAGTATAATATTTTGCACATAATGGGAGAACTGCAAGAATAAAAACATTGTTATAGTAATCTAACAAGATAAAAAGTTGAAAACAATATTCCGCGGGTCGGAATAATTACAATATACATCACAAAACAGGTAGTCGATACGCGTCGAGAACAAGATGCGAAAATCCAAATGAAAAGTTTAACTTTCATCCAATCTGATTTAACTTCGACCGCGGTTCGAAATTACTAAGCATCATAAGCGTACACTTTTCTTGCTCTAACTCTCGACGTACATTCATCCTTTCTAATTCCGATTATTACGATTTAACAAATGATAAATTCACAGACGCGCAAATTAAAAAAACAAAATTTCACACGCGTTCCATGTTTACACACGCAGCTGCGCACGGCAAACCGGGGTTAGATGCCGAAATTTTCCGTCAAAAAGAAAAACGATAAATAAAAATCGCACGTTGCCGCACTGTCGCGCGATGAGAGAGAGAGAGAGAGAGAAAAAAACTCTTTGCGGATCGATTGTACACTTCGGTTCGGTGTTCGACACGGCGTCAATTATTACACCGCCTTCTCTCCCCCCGTCTTTTCTCTCGCCTCTGTTTCCCGCGTCTCCGATAGACGACGACCCGTGTTGTGCATTCGGAGCGTACGTGAGCAACATACCTATTACACTGATCCAAGAAGTCGCTCGGTGGACGGGAGTCACGCGATTTACCGCGGGAACAACGTTGAATTAGTTCGCGAATATATATCGTGGCATGCCGCTCACGCCGTTTACAGGTCCCGTGATCGACCGCGTGTGCACAGCACACGCTGCGCGATTGGCCGCCAGCACGAATATATTTGGGTAACGGCTGAGAAAACCGATGTGTAACTACTGGGGAATTTCGTTTCTCACCTTCGCGAAACATTGTACGCTCATTTGTTCAACTCTTTTCCGTGTAACGTGTTTCGTAACGGAGTCAGACTCGTGATGCCGATTGAGGTAAACATAAAAAAAAAACAAAAACAAAAAGCTGTCATTTAAGGATTAAATATCCAATCTTACCAGAAAAGCGTGTGCAAATAATCAGAATCGATTCTATCGATCTTGATCCTATGTTAAAAAAGGCATGTGTATCAAGAAGTGTGCGTTTGGAGTCGAATATATTGCACCTATTGTTGCCTCTTTTCCGCGTTGCCGATTAGTTGGTTGGTTGATCGAGTCGAATCGAATCGGTAAGATCGAGAGAGTAAATAATAAAAGCGATTTTGAGACAGTCTTTTCGTCGTATATGTAGAGAAAATTAAAAACGTAACTAAAGTCACGTGACAGGAAAGAGTAGAAAAACAAC
>NW_018020596.1:717376-720537 GCF_002006095.1 Pseudomyrmex gracilis
TATATATATATATATACATATATGCGTATGTGTGTGTATTATATATAGATATAAAATATATATTACATATAATATATATAATATTAAATATTACGTATAATATATATAATATTCTCTTTTTTACCCTTTTCCCTGTTACATGACTTTAGTCACGTGTTGTTTTTTCACTTCTCTCTCTCACTAATTTTTGAGTTTGATTTTCATGCGTTATTTCTGACATTTCTCATATGTGTATTATATGGTTTATAAGACGCGCGTATATACTATCTGTCATCGCAGTGACAGGTTGTGTTCACTGACAACACGTTAAATAAAAATAACAATAGCGTGCGCGTAGCGCGCGTCTGTGTTGTGCTAGTATTAATAATTTTGTAAGCGTAAGATATTTGATACGCAGGAAAGCTGAATTCACTTCTCTCTTGAAATATTGAATAAAAAGCGAACGCGAGAAACATTCTTCCTGAACGTCAATTATAGCTTTGACAGGATCTAATGTTTCGCTATTTTTCTCTCGCAACGGAAACTCGCGAGCGACACGGAGTGTTAACAAGATGAGAAACATGACGCCCGCGCGCGACAGAGAGAGAAGGAGAGAGAAAGATCTTGCGGAGAGTCGCAGAAGAGTTAATTTACCAACAACCAAGAAGGTTGCGCGAGTATGCGCCGAGTCTGCCAAGCTTTCGGCAAAACGCGTCCGTCCGTCGTACACTCCGATCACGTGTACCATTCTCCGTCTCGACAAGTTCTGAACTCGGCTTAACAAAGAGAGGGAGAGAGAGTGAGTTTTATACTCCGAAACGTAAAACGTATTACGCGGAAGGAAAGGGTACAGAAGTTCCGTTTGCAAAGTTCCAGTCTTGTTAGCTCGTCCCCTCTTAAGCTGAAGGTACGTAAGCCTTTTTAATGACGGGGAGAAGATATTCATGCAAGAGACGTGGCGCGTTTTCGCAATAAGGATCTTCATTATTTCGTCGAGCCGCTCTTCTCGGGATGCGAGCGCGGAAATACCCCTCCAACTTGCGGAACTTGCGATCGTGCCTCAACGTTTCCCGAAACGTGATCGGCAGCTGGCAAGACTTGCACCTCCTCCCGTAGCAGAGCTATTAACGGGAGCGGTGCACGAGTGTTTCTGATTTATCGTTCAACTTTCTTTGACAATTTTCGCGCGCGTGCACATACTTTGACGTTTCCAAGAAACTTGCAACGAACATCGATGCTCTCTTCCCTTCCCACTCTTTTATTTCGATAATTTTTAGTTTCAATAATTCACAGCTGCCGCTTTTTCGCGGGATTTATGATGATTTCCTTTTGCCCGTAACGATGAACTGTTTAAACGTCAGTGCATCGAGAAATCACCGTCGACAACTGAAACGCGCGCGTGCTCTAGCAAGCATGCGGGCGCATCGGATTTTCAACTTGAACGGATAAACGTGCCAAATATTCTCGTACGAATTGATGCTCACGAATCGATAAATAATCAATCGGCGACTATCATGCCGGGACGAATCAGCCAAATCGTCGCGTCAAAAACATCAGGACGGCGGGTTGGCTGGCCGATGGCGACAGCTGCCAACAACGCGTGCAATTTTACCGTATCGGTCAACGGGACGCGGCGCATTGCAATGTTTTTTCGTCATATAAAAAATACACGGACATTGTCCGGCGCGATACGGCAATCTGCGAGAGCGTCAAATCCATCATCGGCCGTCTGTCGGATATTACGCGTGACATACTAACAAATATCAAAGGAACAGTCGGTCGGTTTCATAGAGCTGTGCCTTCAACAAATGTTATTGTTATCAGACGCTGATTAATTCCCTCTCGCAAGAGATCTCTCGCGAGAGATCTAACTTCAAACAATAATAAATATTTTAACGACTATTAAATATATCACTTTCATCGTCGCGATGTTGTTCACTTGCGTAAGAAAATTCGCGCGCATAAAATCTCGAACAAAATAAAACAAATTTATTTCGAGCGAAGATTCTGTAACACGAAGGAAGAAGAAGAATTTATTATTTTAAGTTTTAATAACATCCCCATTGGAATATCGGAGAGAATTAGTGTGCAGAATTAATAAGCTGAACTTTTATAGTAAAAAATCTCTTCTCTTTTTTTTTTTTTTTTTTGTATTCTTTCACTAGTTATCTTCGAAGTACGCGGGTCAAACTAAAGGAAAGTACTCTCGTGCACCTTCATAAAATTTAAATCCCCAGAGTCATTGGGGGAGAGAAGGAAAGACCGAAACGACGCCGGCTTCGTCGCCTGCGTCGAAGCTCAGCTTCCGCTGCTACGGAAGCACGTATGTGACGCGACACATCCGAGCACATGAAATTCCGACGCTATTCGCTTGTTTGCATACGTCGATTTCTTTTCGTATAAGCCAAATGACAATACAGATCTACTAATGATGATCTCTCCGATATTGTAACTGATTTACGATAACTAATTTTTCAACAACATACTTGCTTAATGTATCTAAATCTAAATTTCTTACAAGTTTTAAGTAATTTGATTAGTTACTATAATGCTGTAGATTATTATATCTTTTTTGTTTTACATTAGAAATAAGTTAGAAATGATAAGCTGTTTAGACACTACTTGTTTATCTCTTAGACTCTTCTTTTTTTGAGATAAAAATAAAGTTGGAAAGAGATAAATACGTTCCGATAGTTTTAACCTTTTGATATGAATATCAGACACACTTAAGATTTTGGAAAAAGCTTAAAATAACGTATTTGTTAGGGATATCTATACAGTGTTTACAGTGTTGAGACGCTTACAGCATGCTGCAGCGATGGAGGGGATGCGCACAACAGTAGCAGGCATTTACTTGCTGCTTTGTGCGCATTCCTTCCACTTCTACAACATGCTGTAAGCCAGACATGTCCAAACGCCGGCTTTGGAGCCGAAGCGGTGGGCGAAAACTAAAACTCAGTTATAAATTTGAAGAGAGGAGATTTGAATCTTTAAGTTGTACTCTTTTTTATTTAGCACAATGATCAGGTCAAATGAACAACTAGAAAGAGAGCAAAGAGAAAAACAGGAAAAAGAACGCCAAGAACGAGACCGGATAAAACGAGAGAAAAGGGAACAGAAACGACAAGAACAAGAGCGAATACAACGGAACAAAAGGGAACAGGAGCGACAAGAACGAGACC
>NW_018020596.1:720627-759519 GCF_002006095.1 Pseudomyrmex gracilis
ACAACGGAACAAAAGGGAACAGGAGCGACAAGAACGAGACCGTATACAACGGGAGCAACAAGAACGAGACCGTATACAACGGGAGCGACAAGAACGAGACCGTATACAACGGGAGCGACAAGAACGAGACCGTATACAACGGGAGCGACAAGAACGAGAACGACAACTCCAAAACAACCAAAGAGATGAAAAAGATTATAATAACAACAATACAAGAAACTAATTTTTAAAAATAAAAAAAAACAAATAAAAGTAAAAAATATTAAAATAGTAGAGTATAAATTGCTCCAAATATTTAAAATAATGATAAGAATGGATATGTAGAATATGTATTGTTTATTAAATTAACAAATATATAGACGTTTCGACCCTTGTTTTGGGTCTATATCAATATTCTAAAAAATATAATTGAAAAACGTTAATCGAACAGATACATAATTATTACAAAATGTGACAAAATAAAAAATATTAGTTTAAAGAAGATCAAAGACTCTTACTTTGGTTTTTACAAAAAAACTTTGTAAATCATAAAATACATTAACATTGTTTACGTAATTTTGTCCTTCGCGCAGAATGTTATTTTTAAAATATTTATATTAACAAAAATAACCCAAAAATTCGAGCTACAATTTCGTTTTGCAAACAACCGCTAGTTTTGTGAATATATATATATATAAAAAGAAAACATCATACGTGGAGGACAAAATTTAAGCCTTTCATTTTCCCCTGCTTTTCCCACCACTAAGTATGATTACAACCAAAACTGCGCTAGTGGGAGATGAATTTATACCAAGTAAGTCTTTGCGCATGCGTGAGTTAAAGAGTGAGGGAATAAAGGAAGTATACGTTTTGGGAAGCTTGTTGGTCCCGACTGTTTTTACCTGGGAGGTTCGACTGTAATTACATAATTGAATGTTAACCTTGAAAAAAATGAATAGAACAGTCAACAGTATATATAAAGAAGACTTTGGTCTCTCATATTTTTGTCAGTTTTATACAATACGAGCCAATTTTTCCAAATTTTTTTATATTCTATGTTTTATACTCATGCTTCTTTTATTTTATATATAAAATTATATACGTAATTTTTTTCAAAACATAATATACATAAAATCTTTAAAATCACTTTAAAATAATTTATACTTCAATTCTTCTGTTTAAACAATTCTCGTCAAATACTTGAAAATTCAATTTCCAATAGGAAGAAATAAAAATGGTGATGCAATACGGTGTGGACGGCGATTGCATTATCTTTGCACATCCGGCCAAATATGCTTCACACATAAAGTACGCGAAAAAAGTTAATGTCAGAATGATGACAGTTGACAGTCCGATGAAACTGTACAGAATCAAAAATATTTTCCCCGCAGATAAGAAAGTAAAATGTCATATAATAAAATATAATACACACACAAAGAGAAAGAGAGAGAAACAGACTGTGCATTATTAATTTCAAATTTAATAACTTTGATTTAATTTATTGTACGTAAAACCGAATTTGTTATACGTGTACGCTGCGAAAAAACACGCCAATAACTGGGATTGAAATTAGGCTCGGAAGCGGGCGAGGAGACTCGCCGTTTGATACAACTCGCGAAGGATCTCGGTCTGTATCTGCACGGGTTCAGCTTTCACATCGGCAGTCCGTGCGAAGAGCCGGAAGCTTATGCCAGAGGAATCGCACTGTGTAAACAACTAATTACCATTGCTAAGGAAATCGGTTGCGACAACCGGTGGAGTTGATCGACATCGGCGGTGGATTCCCCGGCGAGAGTGACGCGGATATTAATACGGTAAACGTGATGTTTATTCACGTAGATGAAATATATACGAAGCAGATATATCTAATAAAATTATAATGTCAAAACGTGTACACATCAAAATTTGATTTTTGATCTGTCGAGACGAGAGTGTGTTCAATGCTTTCATTGACGAACTGTTGGGTTTGCGGGCCAGAGTCTCGGAAGTGCTTTCCAAGGTAATTTTGATTCACACGATCTCTTATTCATAATAAAATAATGATCATTGATTTTTTTTGTGTGTAGCCAAAGAGCGAGGAAAAATTTCTCTCAACCGTATGAGGACCGACTGCCGACTCGTACGATTTAATCTTCAAGAATGTCATGTTGCCACTACTTGATAGGCGATTGGCTGATGTCTTTGGAAAGACACGGGCGCTTATTCAATTGTCGTTGCTTGTACGTTCAATGGATATCCAATTCCAGTTGTAATTCCTGTTATTCGAAACAGTCAGTGGTGAGTGTTTGTTAAACTCTGAAGAAATACATTTTAATGATAGTATTAAAAAAGAAAGTGCTAATAAAGCTTTTATTTTTACATTCTTTAATTGATGTAAGTGTACGAAAAATCTACTTGTCAACATTTTTCAGGGATATTTTCATGAAATCAATTGATTCGTCGTCGTAAAAGTCTGTAAAATTCGTCAAGCAATTCAGATATGCAATAACAGATGTGCAATAAGAAATGAAGTAAATAACAAAACATTTTGAAGCATCAAAAAAAAAATACACAAACGTATTTTTAATAATTACTAATCCACCAAATTTTTACGTAATTCTCACGTTCCGTAAAATTCCTAAATAATAATTTCCAAACTAAAACGTAAATTATCATCACGTGTGCATCTCCTACAGTTAAAGAAATGTTTGAATTTTCATGATTGTTTTTTTTTTGAAACTTTTAAATAAATACAAAAACATTGATTTTCTCATTAATAACTAAACAGAGAATTTGTATATAAACTTTGCGCAAAACGAGGTCAAGATGACACACGGCAATGTAGTATGTTTGTGATGTATGCTTACGTTTATTTAAACAGATGTAACGATGCACATTAACCGTTTTGTAAATAATGAAACACGCACATTCATCAATAACATAACATTTAGTTTGTTGTTACGTCATGTGAAATTGATAATTATTGCGTCACGATGGAGGAAAAAAAATGAGGGATAAAAAGAGGGGCTTAGAGCAGAAGAATGAATACGACGTCTAACAGCTACTCAGTAATCACTCGTCTTGGAAGCGCTATGCGTTGGCCATGTTGAAAAATTAGTAGAAAATCGAAATCTTAATAAGTGACAGTTTTTAAAATAAAGGTTACAAGACTTTTGAGAGGTTTTTAACATACTTTAAGAACATTGTAAAAGATATTGTAGATGTAATTGTAAGTATGTGCACTTATTTTTAATATGAGATTTGAAACACTTATTTCCGATAACAAGTTGCTTGTAACATAGCATGTCAAGTAAGAGAGACCTGCTTCAGAGATTACATTTCGTAGAAGAGAATTTTATCTTTACAAGAACATTACAGAAGAATTTTATGAACATTACGTCTCATACCGAGAACTTAAATTTCTCTCTATTAAAACAACATAAATTTAAATATTTATTAACCGTTTTTTTAGATTTATTTGATCATGACTTTTGAATTTGTTATCGGACTTTGTGTTGAAAGTAATTTGTATTTAGAAGCATCTCTTAAAAGTTGTATATTAATTTTTATCTATATATTTCTCTAAGAAAAAATAGAAACACATATGATCATGTAAGATTACATACAAGTGATCCAAAGTTTGGATCTGATTTTATATAATCATATAATCTTAGTGATTTTATTGATTTTATACAATTTCATATAATTTTAGTGATTTTATTGATTTTATATGATCGATATAAAATCGAAATTTAGCGCGATCTAATCACTTATACTCATCATATGTTTCAATTTTTTCTCGAGTCTCTAAATATATAAATTTATTATTTTGCAGGAAAGTGTTCAAACAAAATCTTTGCGGACAATATCTGTTTTTTTATTTTATCTCATCATGCACTGTAATTTTGAAGAAATAAACGTTGTAGATGATAACACAGACGACATAACTATTATTAAAAATATAATAAACGCGGAAAAACAGGAAGACCCTTTTTATATAGCCGACATTGGCGATGTTATCAAACGACATAACGAGTGGATTAGTAAAATGCCTAAAGTTATTCCGCATTATGGTGCGTTTGTTATCATTTATTGCATTTTTTGTGGTGTCATTAACTTGCTCTTATATTAAACACTTACAATAATCAAGTCAATTAACATTTATTTTTCTAAAATTTCAGCAATTAAATGCAATTCAAATCCAACGGTGATTAAAGTTCTGGCGGCTTTAAATGCGTGTTTTGACTGTGCGTCTAAGGTAAAGTTTTATTTTTATCATAAACTATCTTTTTGTATTGTATATGTTTGCATATTGCAAATATATATGTCCTTTCTTTTTTACAGCAAGAAATATTGCAAGTTATACAGTACGGCGTGCAAGGTGAACGGATTATTTTTGCACATCCGATGAAACTACCTTCTCACATCGAATATTCCAAACAAGCGGGTGTCGATCAGATGACAGTGGACAGTGAACTTGAGTTGATAAAAATCAAAAAATATTTTTCCGAAGCTAAGTAAGTGAAAAACAGAGTTAGTGTGTATATGTGTGTGCGTATATAAATAAAATCAGTTATATAAATTTAAAAAGAGAGTGTGTTGACAGCCAAGAGATTTAACCATATAAATTGAATTTTAAATCGAAAAATCCGGTTTATTTCCATTTTTTTAATTACTCTGTGTTACACTATTACTTTAAAATAAAACGGTTTTTTCGAATTTTCTCAATTGATGTTTTATTTGACATTTCCATAATCGACGAATGTTTTTTTTTTTTTTTGCAGAATCGTGATACGCATACGATGCGACGCGAAGAACACGCCGGTGTCGTTAGGGATAAAATTCGGCTGCGAGTTGCGCGAGGGTATGTGTTTGATACAACGAACAAAGGATCTCGGTTTGAATTTGCACGGGTTCAGTTTTCACGTCGGTACTCCATGTCTGGAAATCAATGCCTATCGCAGAGGAATCGAAATGTGCGAACAATTAGTCGCTTACGCCAAATCGATCGGCTGCAAAAACGTACGGCTGATCGACATAGGCGGCGGTTTCGAGTGCGTGAGCGGTGAGAAACTCAACGAGGTAATTTTCACAACTGTGTGGATGTTGTATCTGAACACGTAGAATATACATATATGTGTGTATAATTTTTCAATTGTGTATCAGTTAGCGCAAGTTATTAACGGCGCCATCAAAAATCTGGATCCCGATATAAAAGTCATCAGCGAACCGGGACGTTATTACGTAGGATCGAATTTCACTTTGGCCTCGTATCTACATTCGAAAAAGCTCATCATTTCCGAAGACGGCTTGCTGAAAAGAATGTATTATATGAATTGCGGCGTGTACAATGCCTTCTTGGACGAATTGTTAGGCGTGCAGTCGCGAGTTCCGGAAGTAATTTTCGAAGTAATTATCTCTGCTCATTTTTTCTTTTAAAACAAAATACCTGTATTTATCATAGAACGACGTGTTTTTTTTTTTTATTATAATCGTTACGAAATGAATCGATTTGCAATTGCGCAGCCAATAAGCGAGGAGAAATTTCCCTCGAGCTTGTGGGGACCGACCGCCGATTCGTTTGATTTGATTGCCAAGAATGTGCTATTACCCGAACTTTATATGGGCGACTGGTTAGTATGGAAAAATATGGGTGCTTACACGTTAGCTCTTTCCAATACTTTCAATGGATTCCCGATTCCCGTTGTGAAACCATTTATCAGGAAGAGTCAGTGGTAAGTGTCTATAAAAATACACTTTAAAACCCGAAAGATAGTGGATTCAACATCCTAAACGTTCTGAAGAAGTGGGGCACTATTAATTTCCATTCCGTGAAATATCAAATAACTAATTCATGTTTTCAGGACAAATTTTCTCAAGCAATTGAATCAGAGTTAAAAGACGCGGTGGAAATAAAATTATAATAAAAATTAATGCGATAAGCGTGTTAGTGTAAATAAAAGTATATTTGTACAAGTTAATTATATTTAACAAGTATTTATATAAAAAATAAAAACGAACATAAATAATATTTCATAAATCTACAAGTAGTTTTTTATTTAATCCTTTTGCTTCTCTGCGAGATTCACCAAGAATTTTGAAGTCACGTGCTTCACGTGAAAAAGAAGAAAAAAAGAAAACTGCGAACGCATATGTGTTGGAAATATTTTACGGAGCTTGTTTCGCACGTATGCGAGATACGCACTACTCTGTATTAACCACAATTTTACGCGAGGAATAGAAATTGCGGCGAGTTCGTACGAGTTTATTTGAAATGCACGAGATCACCGAGAGAACACGTCATTGCGCGCCGCGGCGCGTGATTCGTCGACCATTTCAATTATTCGGCGTTGCAAGAGCAATTCGTTCACATTAAGTTGTCAACGATGACATTTTGACGCAACTATACATCAAAATCCCCTCTTGTGTTTATATTCCGTAGTGATATAATTACATACACATCGATAAATTGAATTTCACGTAATTGAGCAATAAATAACAACGCGTAAATTAAATAACGCAACGAGAGATAAGAAGAAAGACGGCAATGAGCATTCGGCAAACGCATGCGGATGATTTACAAGAAGCGAGTGACGCGAAATAATTTTGCTCTTACGCGACCGAACCGCATCACGTTCTAATTATCCACGGCTAATCTTCATTCCCGACGATAAATCTCAACGGCGACGAATAAAATAAGAACTATCGCGAAGAAGACTATGAAAAAGAATAAGAGAAGTTTCATTCCAAATTGCGTGCGTTTTAATGAGCACCGAACAACTGCGCGAACGACCGTTTCATCGCGCGGTCGAGAAAATCCACTCCACGCCTCATTGACGTCAATTCTCACCGATTCTTTGTGCTTTGATTCTTCATCGCAATCTATCCCCCGTAACAATCGCGCGAAATTAAAAGGCGTTAAATATACGTATCGAATATCGCAACGCAACGATTGTGTTAAATTCATTTCTGAACTGAGAGAAGTGTGTGGGCGCGGATGTAATCGTCGCGCGTCGACTTCATTGATGGTAACGTTAATCAGTGCGATCAGTCTCCGACGAATTTCGTTACTCCGCTTTTTGATTTACAGGCGGACATATCGTTTCAACGTCGTGTACGTTTATCGATTTACGCCACTGATATTTTATTCGTTCTTTTCTCTCGAACAAGCCTGCAAAAAAAATTATCAATCATTTTATTATCTTCTCACGGGAACCCGGATACTTCAACGATCTTCGCAACATTTGTTGAGACGCGAAGCGATCGAAATACCGAACACCACATCGGTGGTTATCAGAAACGCGTCGACGTTTTCGCATTTTTCTCTCCACGTCTCAACTCTGCTTCTTTTTCTTCTTCAACCCACTTTCAACATTCCTCTTCTAATCCGGGGAGGTGACGGGGAGTCGAGAAAAGGGGGTGAAACGAAGCAAACGGAGGGAGAGCACTAAGTATGCATAGCCGAGTTTCCGGCTTCGAGTACGCGCTCGGACTTCACCTTTAGCCGTCGTCCGGGACCGGTTCGTAACTAGTTGGCACGGCGCCATGCATAGAGGCGCGCGCTAATAAGTATACCCTGCTTTCGGGGTTCGCGCGCTAACACATTCGAGTGGCTGACAAATGCTCTAATACCCGCCATCGTCAGTGCCCGCCGACCAAGACGAACTTCCTTCGGCTTTCCGCTCGCTCGGTTTCAGCCGAAGCTTTCGCGTACATGCTACTTCGCTCCTCGCGCGAAGGATTACAGAATGTGGCGTGCGATATATAAGAGGCGCATGTACTTCGAGAAAACGAGGTATTTTGGTAATCAAGAGGCACACGGTGATGCCTCTTGATTTACCAAAATATCTCGTTTTCTCGAAGTACATGCGCTCTTAACGTGTCTTTAAAAACGTGACTAAAGTAAAGTCACGTGTTGTTTTTTCACTCCTTCCTCTCTCTCTCTATTTTTCGAGTTTGATTTTCATGCGGTATTTCTGACACCTCTCATTAGTGTATTATATAGGTTGTAAGACGATCATGCATTGTTCCGTTTCTCCGTGTGTTGACGAGTATCGATAATACGGGAAATTGAAAGAAAAAAAAAAGTACACAGCGACATTTTTTTGGAAACTCGAGCGTTTCTAAATCAAATATTTAACAATCGTATTTTGCATGTTCTGTATTTTTGATATTAATACATATCGCGCTTCTATATCCGGAGTGCTTTCCGTTACGAATGCACGTGAGGCAAAAATCGCTTATTGGATTACACGTGGCAGAATTTAAGCGGGGAGAAAATATGGTCACCGGACGATACGAGAGCGAATATGAGAGATAAGATTGGATTACGGTTCGACGGAGATCTATCGCGAGTTGAGTTTTCTGGATTAACCCTTTGCACTCGTAAATCCAATTGGGTTAACCGCGAGCGGGGTACTTCGGAGAAAGAAAGAGAGAGAGAGAGAGAGAAAGTGAGAAAAAGATAGCGTTTTACTCTCTGTGTGCGGCGGTTGATTGGCTTCGCCGCAGTTTTCACAGAGCACAATGGCGAATTGGCTGTCAACTCGCTCGCAAATACATGCAGATCGCGGGTGGATTAAGAACATACAGGTCGCAAAGGCGGATTTTATTCGGCCAATCGGCTTTTCCTTCTTGGTTTTTCGGCGGTGTGCCATATTGTAGCACACCACGATATTTTCGCGCACAGGATCAATTTCGTGTGTGCGTCGCACGCGACTGTGAATGACGGCGCTTTATAACTTTGAGTTGTGGCGCATTAAATCAATAGCGAGCAAAACACACGCACACATGTGTGTACTCTGTTTCAATGGCGCGCGCGCACGCGCTTGTTGTATTTGTTCTTCTTTGTCGGAATTCATAAAACGTTTAGAATATCGCAAACATGTGCGTGTGTGTGTGTGTTGTGTATTTACAATTCTGCAAGTTTCAAAACAGAATATATCATCAACACGCATTCTTTCATTAATAACCGCTGCGTTGCACGTCATTGCATGTCATTAAGTGTGTAAACCACGTGAAATATTTGCATACGCGATGTAGCCTTTGCGCGTATGCAAAGGTACACACACGCGAAACTATACACACCCGAGATTTCGTAATAAATATAAATAAATATATGCAGCGCGGATCTCTCGCGGATAAATTAGATGTGTGCGCTTCGCCGCTAATTGAGCCAATATATATGTCATCAATAATAATCTTCAAAACCGTACGTACGTATCTTTTTACGATTTTAAAAACGTTTGATTACGTTTACACGTTCACAAGAGCTTTGTCGCGTCCGTTGATTTCTCATTATCGTGATTTCTACATAAAATTACCTCGCGGCGTGGTTCCATTACAGGTAAATTATTTACAATTAATTATTAAGTGTCCTCTATATCGGGAATAATATAGGGTTTAAAATGTGAAATATAAAACTCGCGCACACGCGCGCGCTCGACTTTGTAACGTCGCGTATCACAAAAGCCCGGCAGATAAAACAATGCCGCTCTCTCGGGCTCGTGCGCTATTTATTTGTAATTTCAATTAAACGAGCCGAGACCTGCCATATTATTCGGAAGCTCGGTCCTTTGTAGCATTATTACTTCGCTACAAAATATGTGTTATTATGTATCGAGACATTGTACCGATCATTTAATTAATTAAATTCGCGACAAGCGCGTGCACGAGTTACGCTCACAGTAAAATTCGAACGTTTACTCGCGCGTGTCGAACGCGTGTAATTTATGCGTAAAAACACATTGCGGACTTTACATGAGTCAGCCAGTGCCGATACGTCGCGGCATATTTTTTTTTGTTTGTGAAAATTCAATCGCCTTAATTCTCGCGCAAATACGGCAAATTAACGTGTGTAGATTTTTATATTTACAATTAGTTATCGCATATAAATTATTCATATAAACAAACCTTTCAACAAGCTTATTTCTGTTAGATTTTTTTTTAATGTATAACGCGCACATGTACGAATTTTTCGAGATCTGTTGACAAAAGAAGTAAATATATCAGAAATTAATAATTGACGTGAGCGCCACAAAGTGATTATCCGGTCAATAAATTGAAAACTAAATTGTTCACATAACTCGAAAATAAAATAGTCAAAGCGGCAGTTTTTTTTCTTTATTTTGTGGAGCAATTTTTAGCAAAAAGTTAGTCGCAAAGGAGCTGTGCGCACATTGCCGCATTCTCGAAAAGCTTCAGCAAGAGAGAGAGAGAGAGAGAAAGAGAGAGAGAAGGTCCCGTTGCGCGCGCGATGATAGATCAAAGGAATCGACGGTACTTAATTGCTATTTACCCCGAGCAATTCCCTCCCCTGTCGCGCCATCCCTCTCTCCGGAAACGATCGCTTCCCGAGCGTGTTTCCGTCATAGCGACAATTTCACAATTCTCTCTCTCTCTCTCTCTCTTTCTCTTCTCTCTCGTTCGTCATAAAGGGGATCGTCGCCGTCTACGGAGACTCGTTACAGCGGGGACGCGACCCCGGAATTTTCATATCCAAATAGTACTCGACATCGAGCGGATGTTTCAGCCAAACGCGCGCAGGGAAGGGCCACTCGGGCGCGAGTAAACGTTTTGAGAAAAATAAACCGAGCAACGCGTCTACTACAGAAATCGAACGTGTGCGACTCCTCGAACGACCCCTTCTTCGCGTTCCCTTTCCTTCTCCTCCGCGCTGTCTCTCTCCTGTGAAAATTCTTGCTATTTTTCCAACATGAACATTTGAGCTCCCGAGACGGGAGTAGTTGTTCTCTCTATTTCTCGGCTGAAGAATACTTACATACACACCCCCAGCACATGCCAAAGTACATATTCCGTAACTAGTGCAAAGAGCGATTGACAAGTATTCGAAACGACATGCACAGATGAGCCAGCGTTTGACATTTGTTCTTCTTGTCGAACACAGCAATGGGTCGTTTCGGATACTTATCAATCGCCTCCAATCCAGTTGTCTCTAAAACAGGATTTTGTTTTCTTTGTAAAATATATTTGAACGTCGATGCGGCGAGTTGCACAAAAGTTGACATTTTACAGAAAAAAATTGTAACAAGACAATTTTTTACGCAACAACAAATCGTCTAATATATACATATATCGATTTTTTGTCTCGGTTTGTATCGAAGTTTTATCTCTTACAAATGTGCGATCGAGTATCTTCTTACGTGAAACATTCACCGTGTGTATATTTCCGTTAAGCGAATGTTACGAGAGTCAGCGGAATGTTGTATACACAAAACGCTGCGATATCGATTGCGGTGTGTACGAAAACTTGAAAGTTTATAACGGGGACGGGAGACAAAACTAACTCTCTCTCTCTCTTTCTCTCTCCCTCTTTCTCTCTGTTTCTCTCTGTCTAGCAAACTCGATTTTCCGGCTCTCGTTAAACTAACGGGGTGTTACTCGACGCTACTGCAGTTTTCTCACTGTATTGTGCTCGTCGCTTTTCTTCGGGGACTCATTCCGCCGCGAAGTGTCCTAGCAAAATGTCGAAGCGCCGCGCGAAAATAGAATATTACCTTGTATATAAACAATTTTCGAAAAACATGTTCGTCCCGATTGTCTAGCGAATTTCCGACTTACTCGGACATTTGCAAAATAAACAAAACGTCAGCCGAGATGCAATATTCAACCTAGTTCGAACGAAATTATTCACTCCCGAAAACTGTACGAACGTAATTCCCCGAGAATCCCTTCGGATTTCTTTCATCGCTCGCATTAAAAGCGCGTACTTTGGAATAATCGCGATTTCTGAACAAAAAAAAAAAAAAAAACTGTTAGCTTCTCCGCCAGAATAGTTCGGTATAATGCGAGATGAAATTACGATGTTCGTCAATGTTAAATGTGTGTAGAAGAGCCACGATTATCGCTAACGAGTGCGTCGTCCTTGCGCGTATATCCGGGGAGACGACCATCGCATCCGGTCGAGTAGTTGGATCTCGTGAAAAACGACTCGTCCTCTTTTTCAGGATTATCGTTCACGAGGACAAGGGCCGTGGATGCGGGCCGAAGAGTGCGCGGGACGAAAGAGCGAATCTCTCTCGCGGGGTTGGAAACGAGCAAGACGAAAGACGGCGAGAACGGCGAAGGAAAGAGAGAAATGCTCGCGGCAAGAGGAAAATGGAGAGGGACAAGTCTTTATGGGGACGCATAACTCATGCCTCCTTATTGAAACTTCCGCCTGAGAATAGATTAAGACGGCTCGCACGAAATTTGTCGAAATTTCCGGGGGGAGCGCGTAATTTATTCTTGCTCCTTTTCGAGTCTTGGATAACCAAGTCCGTGAAATAACCCTTTACGTTTCCCGTGAGAGAAAAATTGCGTTGCAATTTTTTTTCAACCGCGTTTTCGATCACGCTCCTCTCGCGTAAATTCGCGAACACACGCGAACAATGAAAATATTAATTGTAACACGTACATATGCGTGCACATTTTCGATTATAAATTTCACCGCATATCGATCCGAAATATCCGCTCGATCCGTCTTATATATTTCCGTCTACTTCTTGTATCGGTGGGAATAAAAAAAAAGGACAAGGCAAGATACAAAGGATATTAGAGTGAAACCAGTGTGAGAAAAGGATAAAAAGAGTGGCGTAGTGTATTTCGAGCGGATATGAAATTGCGTGACGCGCGCCGCCACGTGAACGAAATACTCCCGTTTCTCTCGGCCACGTGACACTCGCAGCCGAGGCACAAGGCAGTTTTGAAGACCGCAAAACGGAAACCTCCTGGCGAACAACTTTCGACTCGCCAGACGCGGACAATTCCGCTCGATCACATCTCGGTGCTTTTTCGCGTGCGCCGCAGTGTGTTCGCGCGAAAGTGACTTTTGCCGTTCCTATGTCTGTCTGTTCGCACGAGCAGACGAAGCCGTAAATGTGCGTGGAAAGTTTAAACAAAACTCTCGGAAAAAATTGTACGATCCGCTTCTAACGCATCAATGTTAAAATATAAAATTCTTTATCAGACTGTTGTAATCAAGAGGCATGATAGTGCCTCGCGCCAAGTTCACGCGCAACGAAGTGGCGCACGAACTGTGCGAGCACACTGTGCCTCTTATACGCAAAAATCAGGCATTCAATAGAGCGGAGATTTGTAATCAGCCATTTTTTAATAACGAATGAATCGATCGACTTCCTTTTAGTCTCGTTTGATTCACGTTGAAAAAATAAAAACACAAGTATTATTGCGTTTTTGTTGTTTGTTTCTGATTTTTCGAGATATACGACGATAAAGTTTCAAAGTGAAAAATTTACGATTCAGAAACGTCGTGCGACTAAATTGTGTGCATGTTCGTATGTCTGCTGCCAGATGGCATACATATACAAGCGCGTTTTAAAACGGAAAAGAAAGAAACACCAGAAAGTGTGAGTTAGAGAGAGACAGACAGAATCACGAGGCACGGTAGTAGTTTGCGTTATTCGCGCCGGCAACACCTCCGATATAACTTTTTTCAATAAAAACTGGTTTGAAATTTTGCACAAATTAAGTACAGACTATATACTTTAACTTTATGTATATATAGTATGTGCCCGTAGTTACGTGACTGGGGTCAGTGACGCCGCCGCGGTCACGCGACCGAGGTCAGTGACCCCGCCGCGGTCAGTGACCCCGCTGCGGTCAGTAACCCCGCCGCGGTCACGCGACCGAGGTCAGTGACCCCGCCGCGGTCACGCGACCGGGGTCAGTGACCTTGCCGTTGTATATATGAAGTAAAAAATTAAAAATTAATAAACTATAAAAGTTTAGTAATTTTTAATTTAGTAAATTTTTTGTTTAAAAATAAAATTTTGTTGGCTGCTCCTCAACTATAATGAAATTATAAGACATATAGTCTTACTTTTGACACAAGTTATTGCAAATTGTATTTCTATTTTAATTATACGAGTAGAGACAAACACAACACGTGTAGCGATGTAAAAATTATATGTTCTGATATAATAAATAACAGTTTTACATATATATAATATTGTATAATATATATATTTTTTATATTTAATATATTTTATATTTAATATATTTAGTACATGTATTTATATAATTTCTCTCTCCCAGTCAAAATAAAACATATTTTTTACACACATATACACATTTACAACTAATTGTTTAATTCTAGATCCCGTGTGCGTAGCAAGCGCTGGTTTGCGACTTTATGTTTATTCGTTCGCGCGGAACATATTTGTATAATTGGCTTAATCTAATCCAAGTTTCCTGCATACTAACCAACGAACGCAGTGCCGCGTCTGCGGCCATTCGGAAGTATCCCCCGTCGTAATTGCGGTGGAAGATGATATTATAGAGTACCCCGTGGATCGGGGGTGATATTTCACGGTGATATTACACGCTGGTATACGCAACAATACCAAAACTTACTGTGCGAATACGCGAGTGGTACTGGTTCGGTGTCGTTATAAATCGTGGGATGGCGGAGGGTGGGAGGGGGAGGAAGGAAGGAGGACGTCCCGGAATTAAATTTCGCACGCGGAACCGGCAAACGCGTTTCCGCCGCGAGAGAAACGCGGAAGAAGACGGGAGGAAAATAAGCAAACGAGAACGGAATAAGAAAAATGGTCGAAAAACGGAGACAAGTGGCGGAAAACGATGGTGCGCTCTCGTTTCCTTGTGCAATAAATATTTCAGGAACGCGGTAAATTAATGGTATGCTACCAAGCGCGATTACGCGCAAAGTTCGAGCGGAACAAAGAAAAGAGCAGAGGTAGGTGAACAGTTTTGCGATAAAGTCCGTCCCACGATGTTGTGCGACTTTTAAACGTTGTCACTCGTTAAAAAAAAAAAAAAAAAAAAACAACTAAAACTAAACGAACATCCGCAGGTTTTGCGTCAAGTTGGGAAAACATACGGAGACAAATATTTAACGAAGATCAGCACGCTCTACATTTTCACGCGCACATCGAGAGAAATAGACTGTGTGTGTATGTGTGTCTAACTATCCAACGATGTGTGTGAAAAAAAAATGTAAAGCGATATTGACATTATAAATTACGAACATTAATTAAAGAAGAAGATGTAAAACGAAGATAAACGGGGGCAAGAGATAAAGAACGAATACTGCGCTATGTGCGTAAATACAAAAAACGGTAACGCTGACTGCGTTTCTTCATCGCGGGGATTAAAAACATAGGAAAGCTCTCGTGTAAACATCCCACTAATGTTTGAATTAAATTTTGCAACGCAAGCCTGCTCGCGCGCGCGGGCACAACCGAGCGTGAAAGAAAGTAAAGGGGGAAAAATGGGTAACAGGGCGCGGACACGCAAGAAATATAAAGCAATCTTTCCGGTGTGCACATTCATGTTTCTGTAGAAGCACGCAAACAGTCGCGAATTGTTACCCGCCAGATAGCTAGATGACCACGCGCTGTTACGGATCGTATAAATAATTCCTCTCTCACGTGGGGCGAGAGATAAGAAACTAAAAATGTGCGATTCCTTAATAAAGCGGTGAGTAACACGAACGTGTAAATAGCGGACTGCAAACAAAAAAAAAAGACATTTAAATGTTTCCAAATAAATTTCACTGCTCAAGGAACTTCGTAGTTTCTCTCGTTTATTTGCGCGAGAGAGATTTTAAGATTTCATTACCACGTTGGAAAAAAAAATGTATATTCGTAATTTTGCTATAACGCGAGTTCGAAGATTTTCAATTGTAGTTTTCAAATGAAACTTTTATTCGAGCGCGAAATCTGATTTTAATTACAAATTACGCTTTTTCGTGCTGCCGCCGCCGCGTCCTAACGTTGCTTACACCATCGGTAAGAGCAATAATACCTGGGGAAGAATGCAGTCGGTTTCCCCTCGTTTATCACGCGTATAATTGCGCTCACTTTCCGCTCGCTACACGAATACCGGAATATACGCGTCGGTTCAATGTCGTTATAAATCGTGCCCGCGCGGCGCACCGCTCTCGCACGCGGGAGATCGCGGTGGTCGGAATTAAATTTCGCAAGGAGCAACGGTGTTCCCACTGCGACGGGCTGAAGAAGACGAAAATGCTGTCGCGTCCGGGAAGAAGGGAACTGAAAACAACGTTCCTGGCACGCGTAACGTATAGAAACGTGCGCGGTATATCCCGTAAGATAAATTTCCGCGGATTAATTGAAAATGCAGGTAAAGAGAAGGGAATGAGACAGTTCGCTCGCCGTGATACTTAATTACAATTTATTTCGGTCGGTTTATTAAAATGTGAAGAGTACAAAATCGGAATAACAATTCAGATCGGTACACGATTATTGTAACATTTGCGCGATCGAGTTTTGTCGTGTTCTCTACGTGAATCTCGGTGCGAAACGCGGTAAAAGTAATATAAAGCGAAATTTTGCGCGCCGGTACACGTTGGAAAACGCAACGCGCGGAGCAGAAAGAAAGTGGAGAGAAACACAGTGGAGAGAAGGGCTCTAGAAGACAATGTTGCGGCGGCGAGACAACAACCCCTCGCGCGCGACTGTCTGCGACGCGAGTCTGCGTGCGAGCTGTCCCATCAGTTATCGTCAAAACGTCCTGAAAATGCCTCAAGCTTCCCTCGGCTGTAATAATTGAAGAGAGACTACGTCGCGAGAGAGGGATGCGCGAGGGTGAAATTGAGGCGAGGTAAATTGAGAACCTACCTTTTGGATTAAGAGAGGAGAATGACGACGACGTTGACTGCCACATGCGTCCGCGACGCATATGGAGCTACCGCTCTTAGTGAATTATGGCGAACAGATACCTGTGCGACATTGCGCGTCGCATATCGCTCGACGCATATTTGCAACGCGATAAAACGATAGTCTGGTTTTCTGTCTCAATTTTTAAACGCATGTTGCGAATTTAATAATAAAAATTGTGATTTAATCGCAATTTAACTGTGACGAGTTAAAAAGTGTAATTGTATATTAATTATCCGTATTATCGTGCAAAAGTTTCAATACGCCGCGTATCAATATCCGTCTCGTGGCGTGAAACGCGATACGTCAAATTTCTACGTTAATTTATCGCGATTAAGCACATCTGTTATCGTCACGGCTTGAGATACATCTCTTCCGGGGGAAGCGCTAATGAAACGTAAAGCAAATTAATAATCGCGCAGCGAGTTAGCGTAGCATCATTACGACGGCAACTCTTTGGGTATTAATTACAATCTTAATTGCGCAATCTGTTGGCCGATTATGATGAGGGCGGGGATGCAACATCAATCGACGAAAACTACCGATAACTATTTGCGAGAACAATACAAAGCATATAACAGTCTTACAAACCATGACCGTGTTTTGTATGTACTTGCTGCCTGTTTTTTACCTTTTTTTTTGAAAAGGTAAAAGTTTTTTGAGAGATCGCACATTTTTTAGTATATATTGTAGTCTTATAGTTAAACTAAAAAATGTTTTTTTTTTATATATTTAACTACCGAGCCTCTTGATTATACGATATGATCGGATCGCGAATTAGCGGCTAAAGTGACAAATTATCGCCGATGGAATTTCAGCGTTTCATTATCTTAAGTGCTCAAACGCGGACGAATGTGCATCGCGGGCTGTTTTTCCCTCGGTATTAACGCCAACTATCTATTTTTCCTGGCCCGGTCGCGCGCGTTCTCCTCTGAATGAATAAATCAATTGAACACAGAGCCGCGCGGCTATATCGGAATAGCAATTATACTTTATTACGAACGATCGGTACTGTCTGTGTGCGCGATACTCGTTTGCGAATTTTGCGCATTAAATTCCCCTCTCTCCTCTCCCCGCCCTTGTAAATGGCCCACTATTTTCCGCGCGATCGCGCGCGAAATTATTTATACCGGCGCGCACCGTATGCATATCGAATCTCGCGGCACGATATTAAAGTTCTTTTTTCTGCGCGTAAGGTTTGTTTGTTTTTTTTTTCATTTTTATTTTTTTTTATTTTTTTTTTTTTTGAAACTCCGGGGGTCGTTAAACAGACGCATTTATAATTGCAAAACGTAAATTTTATCTTTCGCGCGATTGGCGAATCTTTTTTTGTTCGCAACAAAAATTGCTCTCAAAGAGCTTCGCGATATCACGTCGAGGTTTTCTTGCCGAGCAAAAGCGCCCTCGAGTTAAGTAGAATTTCCGTTTAAAAGAAACTTGTACTTAAAAAAAAAAGAAGAAGAAACTAAAAAAGTAACAAAGTTGCAAGTACGATTCATTTATGCGCTCCTTGAACTGAATTCGTCGAAGCTCTTTAATATTTAATACGCCTGCGCGTAGCGCGCGCGATATCGATGAAGCATCTCGAACTGCGAGAGCATCTCTCCCGGCTCGCTCGGCTGGAAATCAGGTAAGCAGGTTTAGAAATCATTACTAGCTCTCTAAAGGGTTTTGCTACGAGACGGCAGTTTGTCGAAATCGTGCGCGTCTCGGGAGACTCGGGAATAGAGAGCGAGCGTGTGTACCGGGGGTTTGCCGGAGAGGACGACGGAGCCCATTTCACGGAATGAAGATGTATGCGGAAGAATCGGAAAGTCGGTGCTTGCCTTCTCGCAGCGCGAACGAGAGCCAAAAGCACTTTCGTCTCTCCGCCAGCGAGAAGGTGAGAAAGCGACGTCGTCGTGGGGGAACATTAGGCACGGTAGGAACCGAAGGCGAACGTCAACGACGACGACGACGACAACGACGACGACGAAATTGCACGTGAATTTATTTATTTCGCGTTCGTGTACTGTGTCTCACTCCTCTCTGTTTGTTTTTTCTTTCTTTCAGTGAATCGCGGGAAAATCGCGCCGGCTGCGAGCGACGAGGTGGAATGCGTTAGAGAGGCGAGTGAAAAATACACGGCGCGCGCGCTCCGCGTGTGTATATTTGAGAAAGCAGCAGGCAAGAAATGAGAAATGTATCCTTCCGAAGTGTCCGCGCTGATAGTGTATAGCGTTCCAATTGTGTGTCTGCGTAGACAAAAACAAAAATACATTCGAAACTACCGCTGTTGTAACGAATAGTTTTGTTTGTTATCTCGTAATTTGAAAAACAAAAAGTGTGTTCAGTACTTTATTTCACGATAATTGCCTTCATTAACGCGTGTTCGTATTATCGTTTATCGAACTTACATAAAAGTTGCTCTTTTTCGTCTTAAATGAAGATAAAAAACAAATTTGATTTATTCACGACGTAAACGATCGATCCGGCGCGACCGAGTTAATTTCCTCGTTTCGATTCTGACATGGTTATCGCAAAACGTTTACCACGCGAGATTCGCGAGAATCGTTTAGCGTCGACGTGGCCGGCCGGCGCGCATCGGCAAAAACTGCACTCCGAGTGACCTAAATGCCCGTCCGGCGGACAGGCTTCATTTTAAAGACCGTAAAAAGCGTTCTTTTTACCGCCGCTCGATCCCGCCGTGTCCGCGACGCAAGCGAGAAAAAGCGCGCGGTATTGCCGACTTTGATCGGTTGACACCACCACGTCCGTCGAGACCCGGACGAGTACATCGGTCGTTCATCATCGACTGAAGTTTGATAAAACTTCGTCGTCGAGGTCGAGCAACCAACTTCGAGAGTCGAAAAACGTAATGAAGTATGATAGATAATGATTAATTTAATTACGTCTATATATAGTTGGGTTCTATTTTTTATTTCTCTTTCTCTCTTTCTTTCTCCGTTCAACGCGGATTTCGATTCTCGGTTGTTATCGACGGGCAAATCCGACTCGCAAAAATTCGTCGAACGCGCACCGGTGACTCTCTCTCTTCAGCATCCTTCGGGATTACTTTCCGCCATTGATATCGAGAGCCTCCCCAGGGGGGGGGGAGGACTCCAAGAGTCAGGCGGGATTAAGATCTAATTTGAATAACTGCGCGAGAGAGGTAACTTTTATGAGAACCCTATCGGCCTCCGATAGGAAGTAATTACGTATATTGGAACGAGCGTGCATTAATTGAAGAAGTTCTATTCAGCACGAGCGAATTAGCTTGCAACTTTGCAATAGCGAGAAACGTCAGATTCTCGACGCGAGAGAGGGAGAGAAGAGAGAGTCTCACGGGGAAAAATTGTCCGCTATAAATCTTCTATATAGTTTCGCCTCTCTCCTCCCTGACAAGTCGATACCGATAAGAAAGTGCAAGGGAAGAAGCGGAACTTGAGCTGAATGCCGAGCAACTTAAAAAATACATCCGCCTTTGATGGATTTTATACGATTACATAGTTTCGAAATGTGTATCGCGAAACAAAGTTTGTGACGAGATCTTCGAGGGATGTAAGGGATATATATCGCTTTGTATATATATCGGGCGCGCCCGTCGATATTCTTTCTCTCTCTTTTTCTTGGCGAGTTCAGAAGAGACGAAGAAGAAATAAGAGAACAATGGAAAAGAGAGTATTTCTGGTAACGTGACACGAGAGTCAGAAAAGCAGGGATTAGAGAGGGTGACGTTTCTGGATGGGGAAAGAGGCCTCAAAAGCCGATAAAATTAATTTAATTTCCCGCTCCACATTTTCGCGCTACACGCGTATCTGTGCTATATATCGCGAGGAGAGGAAACGTCGAGTTCCCGCGAGGGAGGATGAGTTTTCATTGTTTTTTCACGTTCCTTTCTAATGTACCTTGATTTTATCATTGCTGTCAAGGGAAAAAGAGAACGTCATTCCCGTTTTATTCAGAGAGAAAAGAGGAGAGAGAAGAGAGAGAGAGAGAGAGAGAGAGAGAGAGTAAAACTCACAATTGTGACTATAAAATACGAGAAGATGGTAACATTTGTGGTAAAATTCAGACGAAACGAATGTTCGCGGTGTAGTATTCGTAAGTGTCCTTCAATTATTTTATAATTGCGCTACGTATTAAGAAATGTTTTCTTAGTCCACAAGTGCGAGTTTTTACGTAATGAAATAATTTATAAAGACAAGAAGAGGGTAATATTATACGAGAGATAAACTGAATTTGAAAAACTACATTAAAAAAAAAAAAAAAAAAAAATCGCGAAACGTTCCTTTTTCTTTTAATCCCGAAACTTCTAATTTATTAGAGTTTTTTGTTCGTCCGGCTTTTTAACGTGTTATGAAGCAGCGTGTCCTCGTTTACGGTCCAACGCATCGCGATGCAGTAAATTCATTTCGCTGATAAAATGTTTTTAAAAATGTTTTATGTTTAGAAAGAAATCTCTACTGAATGTGTATAGTGTGTACGCGAACGCGCGTTCGTACACACAGAAGTTAATTTAAGATGCAATTTTATTCAAGCAAACGTGGCGTATTTCGCGAATTTAAACGTGTCAGATGTTTGCGGTTGTGAAAAAGAAAAGTAACAACAACAACAAACAGATGATAAATTGCTCCACTCGGGATTGTTTTAGGAAATATTTCTAGGCGACTAAACTTTTTTTCCCGAACTTTTTCCTTTTGTTGTTTTTTTTTTTTTTTGCGCGGAGACATTTCTAAAACTTATGAATAAAGAAGAAGTTGGCGAGAAACGAGAGAGATCGATGTCGCTTCGTTTTATCTCGCGCGTGTGTGTGGCGAAACTCGTTATTTAATATGTGCATACAATAAGATGCAGATTAATCGAGTGGGTCACGAGATATTCTGATATTTCATTTCTGTATCTCGTTCAAAAGGAATATAAAAAGCCTCGCGCAATCAATGAAATCAAGATATATTCCACTTTATCTTGTCTCCAGAATTAAGCTGCGACCTCATTTTTTTTTTTTTATATCTCTTTCACATCAGACAGACGGAATCGATTATCAGTCGGTGCTAAATGTGAGTAACTGAAAAAAAAAAGATGGAGCATACGTCGTAAATTATACTCTTTGTCTGATCGGATTTTGTGTCCGATCTCTTCGTGAACTGCAACTGAAGGTACTTTTTCGGTGGCAGATTTAAACGGTCAAGGATTTTCCTCGAATATGAAGTAAAACTCTCGAAGATTTGTACGATGGTCAGAAATAACAGACACGTGCCAGATCGAATCGAAAACAGCAAAATGTAGATTGCCTTATCATATATACGCAGCGCACTGCAAGTATCATTCTCTCTCGATCTGCGCGTTGTTTTTATGAAAATCGTATCGTCGTTTGCCATTGAGGATTCGCTTGAGTTTTATCGCTCTCAGATATCCGCGTTTCGAATCTGCACAATCTTGCGAAGCAGATATTTCGCACATTTTCTGTCGTTATCGCTTGAGCGACGAGACACTGGAAGATACTCTCTGTATAACTCGCTCGACTCCCGATCCCCAAAACGTCGCGTATCTCAACACGTGATTGAATTATGGCGGACAGCTCTCCGATCTTTTCGTTTTCCCGACACGGGCTTCACATCACGCGGACTGAATTACAACCACTGTATCTTCTTCCCCATGCGCGCACTGATTAGATAAAATATCAAATTTCCCACAAATAGCGCGATTTTTTTCGCGCGAAAAAAAATACGTCTTGAAAAATCTTGAAATGAGACAATTTTTGTAAATGGCGCGTCGTCGGCGACGAGCGTTTTGCAGATAATGCATAAAAACACCGCGTTTAAATTGCGATAGACGCATCCACCATCGAGAAGATATGCATAAGTTATTTCCCGCAGATTTTACACAGCGAGGAGAGAACCGGACGCTATTTCCGTGCGGATTGAATTATATAAGGGCGTCGTCTCGATCTCCCTTTGGAGGTTGGATCCCGCACCGACTAAATTATAGACTCTGCCATCGTGAATATAGACCAAGCAACGAGGGGGCCACGTCGCGCAGCACGTCTGAAGTAAGCAGATAAAGCTCGCCGCGGGAGAAAGAGAAAGAGAGAGAGGATGGGAGTGCAGCTTTCTCTTCCTTCAGTCGGCAAAAGTACGAGGGGACGGAAGCTCGCGCTTAAGAGACGACGCGCTTATCATTCATTCTGCCTCCGTGCTTCTTTATCTGTACGTCTCTTCTCTCGTCCCATCTTTGTCGCTTCTTTCAAATGTCCATGATCGGATGAGATGATTAATAACACAGGAGGGGATTACACGAAACTTTTTTACTATTTCCGAGCAGATGACGCGGAAAATATATCACCGGATTGCAAATAACATACATGTTGAAAAAAACTGTGAGATGTTTTCGCGAACATTTAATAAAACGATGAAATGTAGTAACTTACTGATGATATTGTATCAAATATATATAGAGCTCTCGAAAATAAATTTTGATTCTTGCAATAACAATTTCACTCGAGTAGCTCGTCACTTCTCAATTAATTAAACTAGTCTACAAGCGCGGAGAGAGATATAGTTCAAACTCTCCTCCCATTTTTGCGGAGACTATTTTTATTCGGAAAAGCAATTAAGCACCTCGGGATCGAAAGATAAACCGAGAAATCGCGATAATGTGATCTTAGAGATGGATATCATTTTCCTGAGCGAGAGAGAGAGAGCAGTCTAAACGAATGCGCGAAGATAGTAAGAAGGAGAGTTGTTCCGAGAGGGAAGTTCCGAGAGAGGAGAGAGAGGTGCGGCGCGCACGAAAACCGCTTGGGATTCGCGCTGTTTTATGAGACGTTGGAACGCTCGTTTCGCATTGTTTGTTCGCATAATAATTTACGTGCCGGGTTGCTTGTAGGATGACTGCCGGCGTGAAGACTGGATGGCGGGACGGCACGAATAAGAAATGCTCTATATACGTCGCGCGTGAAATAGGACCGGAGAAGATCAGATGTAGAGGGTTTGCGAAGAGAGAGAAGGCAAACACGCGGAGTGGAATAATGCGAGCAGAGAGACGCGAGAGGCGAAAAGAGGAGAAAACAGGTAGATACGTGAAGAATACGGAATGCTCGCACGCGGATCTAGACGCGCGACTAGAAGCTGCGAGCGCGATTTTATTTTCGTCTCATTTCTGAGCGATATCTCCTATTTCCTTCTTGCGCGCGTGCGCAGCCGTTTCTTCTGTCATTAGACACGCGTCCCGCCGCACCCTCTTTCCCTGCAGCCTCGCAGATTGCCTACTGTATTACGCACGCGGAATGATTGCGAGTGCATTCATCCAACGGAATGAGCGACGCGAGAGTCGTTCGATGTGTATGCACGTTCGTGTATACACGCGCCGCACTTGAGCGACTTTAATATCACGTGAATGAGAAAGAGAAAGAGAGAGAGAGAGATTTCGATCTAAAGGAGACAGATATCAAAATACTAAAATACGAGACATTTTTTTTGAATATCGGTGAGTATACAATTTGTTTGATAAATTTCAAAAAATAAACCAATTTGATTGAAAACGATTTATTCATTCTACCAAGTAATCTTCACTGTTTTTCTATTATCATTTGCTGTTTTAATTGCCATGGTGGATAAATGGTTTTTTAATAAAATTACTCGGTCCATTTTTCCCCATCGCGAAATCCATTCAAAATATTTTACACTGATTTCCCAATTTCTACTTGGTGGAATCCATCGCGGAAATGTTAAACCAGAGAAAGTGGCGATTGAAGAATTCAATTGAAAAATGGCGACCTGAATTACATAAATGAAAACGAACTATAAAAGCGAGATTGAACCTGCGAAGGAAGAATTTTTGTTCGCTCGACCGAATCTTTTGATTCGACTTCGCGATGCGTGCGACACGCTCGCATATTTTCAAAAGAAAGCACTTCGGAATATAACGAAATGGAATATCCATGGAACGTTTAGGAACAGTAGGCGGAGGAGGGGGGTTTCGCATTGTGCGCTGTCAGTTGGTCGGAACGTCTTCACCTTCCTCGGCGTCCTTTTATCGCGCGCCGGATGGGCACTTGAACTTTCATGATCTTGCGCGTGTCCGCATTGTCCGGTCTTTCAGTCGCGGCGGCGATTAATTTGGTGCGCTGTGTAAGACTTTGCGAGGAACGTTAAGTAGAACTCACGAAACGGCTGAATCACTTTCCGCGAGAAACTTGAAGACGACGTTTCTCTTCCGCAAGAACGAAGACAATGACGCGGAAAATGGGGTCTTTGTATGACGTTTTCAAACGGGGCGGGAAGATTCACGTCGTAAAACGATCTCGGACATTAATCAGGATCATGAAGTTTGAGATAAATTGCAACTAGAACCAAAAAAAAAAAAAAAATCGTCACCCATCCACGTTTTCTGAGGTCGCCTTCACACATGCGACTCGCGCGCACACACACATCAGTTCCGGATCGATATGGTAATCGGGAGAGAAGTTAACACTTATCGCGTGGCGCAACCGCCCTCCGTGTTTCGACGAATTCGAAGATCAAAGCGATACTCTCTCTTGCACACTGTGATCGCATTACGCGTCGTATTACAGCCCCTCGAAATCATGATTCCCCTTTCTCCCCCGCAATTGCGGGGTGAGTCGGATAAATTTGCATCGGCGCAGAGACGCGCGCGCACGACGCGTTATCGCCGTAATTTCCACATAGGAGTTTACCACCGGAGATAGGTTGTACGTATTTCTCTCTCGCGAGTAACGCATTCCATTTGCGTAACACCTCGCGCGCGATCCGACCTTACGAGAAACGTTTCACCGCGGCTCGAAGTTCCAAGAGCACACCGCGGATGTAGCAACTACACGTGCAAGGAGAGACGGACGTACGTACGGCGAAAGACGAAGATGCGCAACAACAAACGCTCGCGCGCGTGCAGTTCTCGCAGCGGATCTTGAATAAAAGATCGTTTTGAGAATCAGCGCGCCGGCGCGATGCCGGGGATCGAAAGCGCGCCGGGAGCAAAAATCGCGTATCGGATGCTGGTTAATTCATGGCAGCCCGGGGATCCCGCGGGACAGACGCGAGCAAAAAGAGAGAGAGAGAGAGAGAGAGAGTGGAGAGTGATAAAGTACGTTTCAAGGTATACGGAGTTCTGTCTCTCCCTGCGGCTTTTTCGCATACATATGTGTGATACGTGTGTGCGCGGGCGGGCAAGCGGTTCTGTCTTCCGGGTACATCCGGTTGATTTTTTTGCCAAACTATATACTTTGCGTTTAGCTTCGAGATATTTCGTTTCAGATCTCGAGAAAAGATCTCGAGGATTGGGAAGCACTTGAGCGAGCATGTTGAGCGAATTAAAGTTTAAAAGGCTGCCGCGACCTACGACGGATCATCGAGGAAGTCGGGGGGGCTTGAAAGTTTTAGCTTGGCTTTGTCACCGCTTAACCCTGGATGAGTAATGCGGGCTCGTAATGGCGAGCTCTCACGATAAGCAACTCATTTTAGAGCCTTCGGCATGACGTTAAATCGACAACATTAATCTTCCATCGCTTGTTCTCTATCGCTTCATTTTCGCGAAGAATCTTCTCCGCGCGCGCGTGTTCTCTCTCTCTCTCTCTCTCTGCTTAGTACGTCAGAGAAAAACTTTCTCTGATATATACGCTTACATATCGGATTTAACTTTCTCCGATGACTTTATCAATATTGTCAAACTTTGAAAAATAAAAAAAAAAAATAAAAAACGACTATTTCGCATTACCGCAGATTGCGATACACAAATAACGCGATTTGCGATTAATCCGCGAAATTGAATTTTTATACAAGACACTGACATGTGTCAAATTTAAAATAAACTCCGTTTACGTGCCCTCGGAAAATCCTTCCCGATTGTCATGTATATCGAACGCCACACTGTCGAGTGAACCGCCTTCGTTCTCTCTCTTGTGGCAGGCAATATTCTAGCGAATAATATACCGTGACACGCAAAAACGTCCAGAAAAACATTATCGATATGGCGATGTTGTAAAATAAATATGGGTTTTCACGTTACGGATAAAACAACAAAGAGAGACGGATAATGATAAAATAATAGAGCGCATTAATATCCATATACTATATATTACATACTGCATCGTTTAATATCGCAAAAAGCGGATACTTAAAAAATATAACACGAAGTAAATTAAAATCGTTTTTTTTTTTTTTTTTTTGGCCGACGAGAAAGGAGAGACAAAGACATACCGGGAATTTTAATTGTGACAAACAAACAATAAAAAAAAAAAAAATACGTAACTTCCAAATTAAAATCTATCGAAATTCCGAGCGAAATTAAAAACTAATATTTTTTTAAATTTGTGCTGCAACACGCCCGGTTTCAAACGCGAGCGAGAGTTACGGATAAATCGGTAATTCAAAAAAAAAAAAAAAACGTCCTAATTTTGAGAAATTCTGAACAATGTGACGGAGAATTTCACGTAACAATAGAGATGATAACAATGGAGATGATAAATTTAATCAATTTCTGGCTTTGTCATTCTTTTTTTTTTTTCTTTCTTTCCTTCCCCGGACGATAACATTTTTCCAGACAAGCGTTGTGGGGATTGTGCGCACTCACCGCATGCGCCTTGATGCTTCACTCTGGTATTTTTTCTCTTCAGACAGCTAGTCTGCCGTAGGTGGCAATAGTTGGTGTAGGTCACGTCGTCGGAGCCGCAAACGGGATCGGAAGTCGAAGGACAATCTGCAGGACATTGACACATAGCCTTGCCGCTTTCGGACACGACACACGTCGCGCCCCAGGCGCAGTAGGTTTTCTCGCACGGTTCTGAAATAGGAAAAAAGCACGTCTTTATTTATTTTTAATTGCCGGATATGTTCGAACGTCTCGAAGCATTTCAAAGCCAGCTCAATCATGGACCAGTTGTTCTCAAAATTTGTTCATCATTGTCTATACATTACGTTCTTTAAATATACATTCTACAATTGTGTATTTATATCATATATTTCAGTAAATGGTATCGTAAAAATCTCTTTAAAAACAACTGTTCCAAATTAATGTTTAGAGAAGAGAGATATTCCACACATATAGTTTTTCAGTTAAAGTGCGTGAGTTCGGCGGAAATTTAGTTCAATGTGTCCAATTGTTAGAACATTCGATAAGTAAATTAATCAAATTAGTAAAAAAAACAGCAAGATGATGATTGCCAGACATTTTGCTAAGAAAACTATTGCTCGATCGTTTTCCTTGCAAAACGTTTTGTGTTGCGTTGCGAGATGAATGATGTAAGAATCTTGTTACGAAAATTGAGTGAGAAATGATTTTTCTTATTACAAATTACGACGCTTTGCCGTATAAAAAACGAGCCAGATCTTCTTCCCCTTTCGTCACGTTTTTCCCGCACAAAAACCTGAGAGGACAGAAGTGCTAAATGACATTATTATGGTAATCGGAGTTCACTTTTTATTCCCGGTTAAAAATGGGCTCGCGCCCTTAATCCTTCGAAGACCCTAAAATGGCTCGCCATTTTAATCGACCTCTCTCGGAGGCGTTTTGCGAAGTTGATAACAATAGCACAACAACTTTCGGACAATGGCCGGGCGTTGAATAAATCGTGCTGTATACAGCGCTTTGATACCCGTAATGAAAAGCATCACGCGTTCTGATACTCAAACACGCCGCGCCGCGTTAATTATTAATAAAGTGCCAGTTTTGTTTCGTCATTCGGGAGCCGGGAAATTAGTCGAGCGTCAAGTCGATTCGTGAGCGCAAGCGAGAGAGATAGAGAGAGAGAGAGAGAGGAAAATGATCTCTCGATGAAGAGTATTTACGGTCGGGCGATTTCTATTTATCGCAATTGTCACGCGAAAGAATCGACTCGCGTGCGTCGGCCAAACTGTTCCTCGAACTAGTTTTCGACCGTGTCGATTTCGGTGTAGCACGCAACGCTGTGCGAAAGTTCGCAATATTTTTTTTTCTCTCTCTCTCTCTGTCGAATCGCGTAACGAACCGACACGACCGCGTCCCGATGGGAAAACCGCCAATCGTTTGGCGAAAATAATTAGCACGTCTCGCGGGAATAAATAAATGTTTTCGGTCTCATCCGAAGCTTTCCTCTCGCTTCTTCTTTCGGCAAACTTTTTGCCTCGCGCTCTCTTCATCGAGCAAGACGTATCGATATATAAAAGCGTTCAATCATATCGTTCAAAGGAGAGAAACCGCTTTTCCGAAAAGAAGAGAATCGTTGTATTAAATTTCCTGCTAAACTACCCCCGACTCGATTGGAATCCTATCTTCTTTTTTTTTTTTTAGTCTCTCCCTTGGCGTTTCTTTCTAGCCGCGCAATCAATTTTACGGAGAAGTTCGCTCTCGAAGAAGATGGACCTCGCCGCGCGCGCTTGCGGAGAAATCCCGGCGGATAATCCGTGCTGCGCGGTCATTAATACGGCGGACGAGTTGATCCCCGACGAAAAAATCGCCGAACTCTGGCGTGCCAGAGAGTCAGTTTGGGTTCGATGGTTCTTCGTCGCTCGCGCAATGACCGTTCGTAAAAAGAGGGTGGTTTTCTCTTCTCCTCGTATTTCTTCTCGATTTCCTCGCCGTTTCCCCGCCCGCGAAACGGTCGTCCTACGAAACGACGTCGTTCGTGTGCCGCGACCGAAAGAAAGCGATAAAGAGCCGTTTTTCGCGCGCGCGCGCTCGATCTCTCTTGCCACCACTTTAGAACGAAAGCCCGGGAACCGTTTCCGGTTCGGCGAACCCCCCCGCGAATTTTCTTCGCCGAGAATCGCCTTGTTAGGGTTCCCTTTTTCTATTCACAGCTCCGGAGAGCTTCCTCCGAGACGTTTCTCCTCTCCGGATAAGAGCCGAACATTTTCGAGAGCTGTAACGTATCCTTCTTGTTCCACACTCTTCCGACTAAAGCAGATTCTCGAACTTCTCTTCCGCATTTCTCCTTCTCCGTTCTCTTAATGAGGATTCCGCGTAGAATTGAAAGCGTATAACAAGTTGCGACTAGAATATTTCTCTCTGCCGTGAGAAACATTTTCGCAACACAAAACTCGAGTTCTCCGAATGGTTCGTATTTGTCGCAAAAAAGTTAGTTGAGAAACAAAAGTTTTTGCTTCTCTTCCTTCTCTTCCGTTCCGATAAATCAGCGATTAATGGACACTCATTTCCGGACGAGATTTTCGCTTCTGCAGACTATGATTTTACAAACTTGCTTGTTGCGAAGAGACTGTGTTGGGAATGTGTTGGGATGTATATTGCACAGAAGCGTTGTTGTAGTCGCGTGTGTCCGACTCACTCGATGCGTTTCGAACGAAATTATATCCGGTCCGATGATGTGTCGTCGCTTCCGCGGACCATTGTTTACAGCGAGCACGAAAACGATTCGCCGCAGAGCGTCGGTGTGACTTTTGGCGGCCGGGCACGACAAAACGGCCATTTGTACCTTCCTCCCCCTCCCCGTCGGCAATCGTCGTTCCCACCCTCGAGCATTTGCGTTGTAAACAAAACCGAATGGGCGCCGGGTCCGGATATGACACGGGACACGGTTATTTTCCCGCAATGTGGAAAATGCGAAGGGTGATTGTGCCGCTATTTCGCAACTTGGCCCGCGCCGAATATTTTCGACTGAAATATCCTTCGGCTCGTTTTTGCCCCGCAAGTTTCGAATTTCATGAATTTTCAATGCGCGATAAGCGCGGCATTCGCTTTCCGCAACACACACACACACACACATACACGTTATATTGCGAAAATCTCTTCATATTATTCTGATAAAAAGGGAGATTTTTGTTTAGTTTCGAATTTGTTTTTCGCTTCACTTGTCGCATTTTGTTTTGTTCGCGGATGGGGTGTGTGTACGTTGTTGCATTGATATCGCGATCGATATCCGCGTGCGCGGCCACAGATATCGGTTATTTTTTTGCTTAATCGAAATCGTCGCGAGCAAAAATCTCAACATAGGTATATAATTCATTGAGCGACAATTTGTCATCAGTCGTAACACGAAAAAACCGTGATGCGTCACGGATAATTTATCGTGTCGCTCCCGTGTGTCAGGAATTCAATCGTTCAGAAGGACGCGCCCGTCAGTAAATCGGGTGCGTGTAGAATAACGGCGGATAAAAAAACAAACAACCGCGTTATAATCCCGCAACAAGGATACGCGTATATACTAGTATTTTTACATTCATCGTGTTTCCATAGACGTGTGCTTTTTACATGTTTACGTGCGCGCGCGTACATGTTTCCCTTGCAGAATTCTGACGTAAACAAAACGCAATTAAAAATATAATGTTGCAACGTTAGTTCGCAACACACAATCCCAATGTGATGTTTCTTCAACTTTTATCATCTATAGAAATTTTGCGAACAACAGAAATTTGTAATTCTCTTTTGACGGTTTCTGTTTGTATCGCGATTCTATTATCTTCGAGTTTTGCATTCTCGCGCGTTTATATATTCTGTAATTCCGTGTGAGAAAAACTAACAACACACACACACACACACACGCACACACGAGATATTATTATACATCGTTATAAATAAATACATACGCAAAATTAAAATTTCAATTTAAAATCGCGTTTATATTAATTATTAAAATTTTACCAAAAGTCGCAAATGAACGACTACAAATTTTATTTCCTAATTTCCGCTATACACTTGATTCCCCGTTATTTAACAATATAATTTTACAATATAATTTTAAATAATTTCGAATATACATTTCGCACACAAACGGACGTGTGTGTACATCACCTAACATATATACATGTTCGTCCCGCGTGACATACGAGATATGTTTGTTTTTTTTTTTTTTTTATTCCAGTCAATTGATGCGCGACGGAGAGAAACGAGAGGAAAAGCCGTGAGAAGAAAGTCGGCGCGCGCGTCACGTTCGCTTCCGGAATAAAATGCCGGTTGCAAGTAATTAATCGCGGTTGCCAGTTCCGTGAAACGACGAAGACGGATCGCGGGCTTAATTGCGGCGCGAATGAAACTCTTTTCCGCGAGCGAGAACGTCCACGGGGGTTCCTCCTTCCTCCGCCTCCTCCTCGGCGCGATATGAACACGTTGCAAACGTCGCGACGTCCGGCCGCGACCTGTGATTAATGTCTCGCTTCGTTTACCACGCGATCGGATCGTCGGTATAATTAATTAACCACACTCGTCGCTCGGGTCGGGACAGTATGAACCCCGCGCGTACAAAGTATAAGGAGGTCCTTATCGCGTCAGAGACTCGATATTGGGTCGGCGTATTCTCGCGGCTTATCGGAGTCGCGGCACCGGATCGGCGAATCGGGGGTCTCTGCTTGATTAATTTCATCGAGCCGCGCGTATCCGCGAATCCGATCGCTCGCCGGGCACGATTAATCAACCGCGAGTATTACGAGGGAATTCGCGTTCGTCACGCCGAGATACGAGAAGTCCCGTGAATACGCGCACTTAGAGATGAACTTCGTCTGTGGAATAATAATGGCTGTGGGTATTTATGAAAGTAATATTGCCGGGTGTGTGTAATAGCAGCCTACACGGCTCGCTCGCCTTCAGATGCAAATATCGCGTATGCGGGGAGGGGAGTTTTTTCTTTTTTTTAAGCGTTCTTTACGGTGGTGTATTCCTTCGGCGTTTACGACTCGCGAAGTCTGTGTTTAACAAAGTGGTGAAATGTGATTCTCTTACAACTCGTCGTTTTATTTTCAATAACGCGCAATTTTTTTCGTTCGCAAAAGGGATATATCGAGCGTTACACGCAAGAGTGTAAGAGAAGGAGAAAATTCCGCGTTGTGCACAAAATTAAGATCTGTGTAAAAACACGTGCACCGCAAATTTGTGAAAAAAAAAAATCCGCGGAAACAACGTAGCAGCGAGCGCTGCCGCGTATTCTGCGCGTATTAGCTTCCATTAAATTTCCCTCTGCTCCGAAACGGCCATTTCTTTCTTCCGTGCACTTTTTTTGCGGAGCTTTCTCGAGCGACGCCTTTATTTTTCCCGCGCACACACGCGCCCTTCGGCTCGCCGCGCAAGCTCCGGCAGGGCCGCGCGCGCTTATCATCGCCGCGAGATCTCGCTTCTTTTGACCGTACACATCCCTCCCCTCCTCTTTGAAACGGGGTTAGGGCTCCTTTCTTGCCGCGCTTGTACACCCGATCGCAATCGCGCCGTATTTCACGTAGTTTATAACAACGGAGCGAAGTAGCACTTCGCGCAAGCCGCGTTACGGGCGAACAGAGTTCGAGCGCGCGTTAAGTAGCAAACCCACCCGTTCTCTCCCTTCGTAACGTAATCGGAACCTCGGCGGGTGGCAGGTAGCGCGGAAGGTCAATAGCCCGAGCTATTCGATATCTGGTTGAGAGCAGAGGGTGGTGGGCACTTAACACTTCGGACCTTCTCGCGCAGAGATTCCGCGCTCCTTCGGGGAGCGGAGTGCAACAACTCGGCTTGTGCGCCCTAATCGGCGCGAGAAATCGCGGCATTTATTGTTACGTGTTATTTACAGTTGGCGCGCGCTCGTGCGCGTCTAACGTTAACACGCGCGGGAGGGTTTCTCCGACCGCGGCAAAAAACCACTCCGCTCCCATCTCCGCGCGCGCGAGGTGATTTACTCGCTTCGTAAGTGTGTTCGCCCCCGGCACAGCCGGTGTCGTATCGTCTTTCTCGATCGCGCAAATTTTACGGGCAAATTTCAAGAGAGGTTTTATTACGAAACAAAAGAACATTAAAAAAAAAAACGAAACCTTAAACAATTTTCAGTGAAAAATGTTCGCACGAATAAGCTTCGGATAAGCGCACGATTACAAAAACAAAACAATTCGATGGTACACAACGTTGCTGTTGTTGATGTGTAATTACTGCAGTATATTTCGCGTCATTACTATTATTATTATTATTATATTATCTACATTGTGAAATATATTAATCTATAACGGGGTAATACCCTTCCCTTAGCCGCTCATGTCATCGAACAATCGCGTGTAATTCATAGCCGCGCCACGATATGTAGATTGTGGCATTTATTGCGACGTATTATTTACACTGATGATGTTGCAGCGAAGCGTAATATACGCGTTCACGTTGGCGGATAAAACCAAACCGCGAATTTCGATGCGCGACTCGACGACCGTTCGGGTACATGTGTATTCGAATTTCATTCTCGCGCGGAATTACTATAGTTTTGTCATGTGCAACAAACACACCGTGAAACATATATATATATATATATATATATATATATATATATATTTATATATTTATATATAGATAAAAGCGCGGCGAGTGATTATTAAAGGGCAATAATTATTTGCTCATTATATAATCGGGGCGCTCTCTTGTGTGCGCGAAAATAGCGAGCGATGATTTATGCAAGGACCCGGGGGATAGATTATTTCCGCGCGCGCGCGCGTTCTGAATTGGAATATTTGGGCCACTTTTTTCACGTGACAAAACACAATATTTGTTGTTCCGAAAATACACCCCCCCTCTTCGTGTCCGGGACGCGTTGTCGACAACGTGTTTGCAAACCCATTTATTATGCAACATCCGGCGGCACGTGTTGAGCCACAGCCAGCATCAAGTCATCAAAAAAATGTGTTTCGAACCCTGTTTGTCAACGACTCTTCGGAAACTCGTCGAGGAGAATCGCGACTCTTCGGATACATATTCGTGCCTGGAGAGAACGCGATTTTTGAGACACGCGTTGTATGTGTGTGTGTGTGTGTGTCGGGCGACGCATTTAATATATCTACAAATACCCGGTGCCATCGATGCGCAATAAAATATCCGCCGTCGCGAAATATTGAAAGACGTGCCGCATGCAAAGTGGGGCAAAGGGATGTGTATATATATATATATATATATATATCGAATATACGCGACGAATTTTTTTCCTTTTCCCGAAACGTTTTCATTTTAAACGATGACTCGCCGCGTGCGCGCGGATTCGGAATCTGGGATTTTTCGTAAGCGACGGGAAAATTGACGGGATGAAAACGGGAGCGAAAAATGCGCACAATCGTCGTCGTCGACGTGGACGACAACGACGACGACGACGACGACGACGACGGTGTGGTGAGAGGTCGACGTTCCCGTGGAAGAAAGGCGGAGACCCCTCTGTGACTTTCGTATGCGGAACGTGGAGCTGAACGGAGAGCAGAGGGAAGGAGTCCTGGCGAACGTTATTAATACTTCTCGCGTGTAATCCGTCACCGAGTCCCGCCGGGACTAACAAAGAGCTCGGGAATTTCGTGAAAGTCCAAACGGTCAGTCACGGCGCGCGGTAAGGGATGTAGCGTGAATTTATTACTGATTCGCCGACCCGTCAACAAAATGACCCGTGTCGCTCGAATATCGAACCGATAATGAAATATCCGTCTTTGACGTTAAATACCGACGGAGCAAAAACCTCAAAATAATATTGTTGTGACAAAAGACATTAATAAAAACGTAGCGAGCGATAACAAACTAAACAACTGCTTAGTCCCGTATTTATTATTGAAAACCTATCAGCCGCATTTATTATCAAATATATATTCGCACAAAAGCGAAATAGTGTAAAACAAACAAACGCGCAAGAGTAAGCGCGTGCGAGGTATTGTAGCGTTTAATTACTACGAAATGAGAATATACCACATCTGCTATCATTAATAATTAATTAATTGTCATCATTATATACAAACGATTAATTGATAATTGCCGGAATAATTTATATACACGCCACTAATTAGTCTACTATGCAACGTTGTTCATTCGAACTGTCGATACTGTATAACAACAATGATCATTATTGTGAAATATAATATCAAGTTATATGATAAGTTAATTATTACTTGCCCTATTCATTTGTTGAATTTAATCACACGCGCGCGCGCGCGGCTGTAACTTCTATCCTTTCTTATCGACGTAATCGATTTCACGGTTATTTTCTCCATGCGATTCAAAGGGAAGGAGACGCAGCACGAGTATATCCACAACCCCAAACGAGACGTGGCAGCGAGGGGTTGGGATTCGAACACGAGAGGAGAATGTAACCCAATTAACGGCAGTTGAACGCTCAAGTTGAAGCTGAATATACAATCGCGTGGAGTTCGATGTAATACGAGAGAGGAGGGGGGGATGTAAATAAGCGATCGCGCGAGGGCAGCTCCTTTTATACTTTCATCCGCGTGGCGCGCCCCGACTGAAGGAGCTTGCCAACTAATTATCCCTTCTGACTTCTCGCCCCTTGATATCGCCGGCAGCATTCGCTCTTCCTCCCATCCGTTCTCTAACCCAGATCCTAATTTCAGCTCCTTCTTGACCCTTGCCATCCTTCTCCGTTCCACCTCAAAGAGTTCGATTTCATTGATCAAACAACGAGCTCGAACGAGAGAAAATTTACACCGCCACCGAGAGAGAGAGAGAGAGAGAGAGAGAGAGAGGGAGAGAGGAAATTCTAAATTCAAAGATTGACGTCATTACAACCCTCTCTCTGTATTAATAGTGCGCTTCTCGAGCGTATTTTCTCATCTCGTCCCTCCGCAGCGCGTTCTTTCGCGCGATATACTTTTTACTCGCATTTAAACACAGCCATCGTCTACCCGTAACGATACGTACACGAATATTGGGTTCGAAGAGTTCTGTAATAAAACCAATAATTTAAAAACAATTAAAATCGAATCAATAATTAAAACTGAAATCACTCGCGATTTCATTATTTGTCGCTTTATGTACAACGTAAATTCGTAAATCGACTATTATTCAATAACATCTGTTACCAATAATCGTAGAGAGAGAGCGAGAGAGAGAGTGAGATATGTGAGAATTGGTTATCAAGGAACGTAATTTTGTGCCGACGTAGCTCTCTTGTTCGCGCTATCATAAAGTTATACATCGATTGACGAGCGAGGCGGAGTTTAATAATGTGTCCCCCAACTGTTATGAGCAACAGTACAAATCTTTCGTTTTTTACGGTCGACATGGCAGACGAGAATAAACGAGGATTTTAGACGCGAGGAAGGATTTAACGATAGCGCAGCGGGAAGAGAATTGTAGAAATCTAAACGACACGCGCGAATTCTCCGGCGCTCGCCGTACAACGTGTACCTGTGTGTAGCAAACGAATTACTAGAATCGAGTTTCAAAATAACAAACATTATCTGCGAAATTACAAGTTCGTCAAAAACGAGACAAATTAAAAAATTTAAAAATTAGTTCAACGGATAAAATTACGCGAGAAATTAAAATTTAACAATACGTTACTTTTTGAAAAAATTGAAAAAAATTAATTACTTTTTTAAAATATATATTTTTGTAGGTCTTCCTCTCTTTCTCTCTCTCTCTTTTTCTCTTGGCAAAGGTAATGTTCTACCAGAGCATCGAAGCTTGTCTAGTTTAATCCGGTTGTCGCTGCGCGTATGATGCATTGCGATACAACGATCCTTTGCTCGAGAATCCGGCGATACCCGCTATGGAAGGATCGTTAGGAACTTGGCAACGCGACTAATTACCAGTTCGATCGGCGTTGTATCATCAAGGCAAACCTTACGCGCCTGGTTAGGTGTTTGTTGTGTGTCTCCCAACGAGACCGTGTCGTGTAACAACGTTGCGCAGATAGGACACGTAGATTCGAGTGATGCGTCAATTAAAGTCCCGTTTCCACGTTTGCTATCGCTGCGCATCGCGCGGGCGCGCGCGCGCGCACGTCGCGACATGAATCATTAGGAAAGCCGAATGTCGCGCGCGGTGTTATCACGAACAAGGCACGTAGATACAGATCGTACTGATTTCATGTAACGTACACATATATACGTGCGTATCGCACCAGGAAATCACGCACGAGACGTCGTTTTACCGCTCGACGATAAAATTAAATCCCTCAATTGATTGAGTGACGAGAATTAATTGAACACTCTCGAACTGATAAGAGCCCTCGCGTGTGATAAAAAAAAAAACAAAGAGAAAATCATGACCGAGCGAATTAAGTTAAAGTTGTTGCAACAGCGCGCAAGCGCGTCGAGCTTAAAATGTTAACGCGCTTCTAGAGAAAATAGAAGAGCTAAAACGAGCGCTCGGGCGTTAAGCTGACGAATCGCGCAAAAATCACGGCCCCGCGAGAATCGACACACGTGAAAACCCTCGGGCATCGGTTCGGTCGGTCCATTCGGTCATTGAGTTTCGTTCCACTTTATCGAGGCGGTTAGGTCAATCTTCCGTGGGGTAGGTCAGCAGCTCAGGTCGATCGCGTACCCTAGTAGGTACGTCAGCCTACGTTTTACGATAGCAACGTGACGAGTAGTCGTCGCACGGTGGCGCCATGAGAGAGGGGATACGAGCAATTTAACCGCAACCTCGCTCGCTCGCAATTACAATGCTAATTCCGCGTACGCGGCTTTGCAGTTAATCGCCGGACGACTTTCTTTGTCTTTAAATCGCTTGTAGCGCCATTTCGCGGTTCCGCGAGTCGTGTCGTGACTTCCGCTTTACGTACTCGCGATGGCCACGTTGTTGGCTGTGAATTCTCTGCGCGTGATAAACACGATTTTCTCTCCTATAAGATCGATTTTTACTGGGAAGTTAAATAAACAAAAAAATTGTATTTTTTATCGAGTTTCAAGCGCGTCGCGAATGAAGCGGATTATCTTTCGCAGAGAGAGAGAGAGCGATCAAGTTTCCCGATCTTAGCTTGAAATGCACGCGAAGAAAAAAATCGCGCAAAAAAGTGGTAGGAAACGAGAACGATGAGAGCTTTCCAATCACGGCCCCGAAAAAGTCCGGGGAAAACAAAAGGAACGCAGCACCGTGAACTTTCGGCTCGTTTTATTTCCGCGACAAGAAAAATGTTTCCGCGGCGCACGATGCGCCGTGCCTCACCCCCCGCTCTCTCGCCTCGTCGCGAAAGAAAAGGAGCAATTTATTTCGATATTTCAAGCCTCTCTCGCGCTTTTGATCCGTCCTAAGGAAATGGAACTCCCGGCGCACAAAGTAGATGCGCACTTAATTTAACCGCGCCGCTTGCGAATGAAAGCTCGAGCCTCGTCGAATTACAAACGGCTGCGCCATTTCGTGCGTCGATGCATTTTTACGGGAAGCAGAAAGCGCAGTCTTCCAACGTTATCGAGTTTCGTGGAGTTCGCGACACGTTCTTTATTGCGAAAAATTTTAGTATTTTTTTTTTTTTTTTTTTTTTTTTTTTTTATTTGTCTCTTTCTTTTTTTCTTTTTTTCTTTCCTGTGCGGATCTACTTTTACGACGACACGATGGCGCACCTCGACACCTCGATGACGAGTCAACAACCGCGCCCCGTTCGCAAACGTTTCTCGCGGGCAAGAAAAGT